>NC_072455.1:5340419-5534780 GCF_027596085.1 Anoplopoma fimbria
TGTTTTCAGTAAAATAAACCAACCTCACAATAGAATGAGCTTTGGGGAAGCTTAATTATGTTAAAGCTTAAAACAGTCTTACGGTTGTTTACTTTTATGTTGAATAATAATATTTATGTTAAATCTACATGTCATATCTATATTTATTACTTATTATTTAAGAAGAAAAGTGAGCTTGACAATCAGTCACGCTACTCATTCCAAGCTGAAACAGTTGGAATAAAAAAAAACGTGGCTTTTTCTGTACTGTATGTTTTATGTTTTGTTGTTTTTTTGTATGTTTCAAAGTATTTTATTTTTTCACAGTTGCTTGCATCCTTGTAAAGAAATGTTTTTTCCCAATCAAGATCAGGTTGTACTTAACAGTATGAGCCAATCTGATTCATGTTTAGTTACTTTTTTTCTATCTTCCAGCCTTGTTGTATTGCCCGTCTTAAATGTAACTCCATGTGTGTGTTCACTTTTGTGTCTCATGGAGTCGTAGAGGTTCAATAAAACTAGATTGTATTTTGACAAGAAAAAAAAGCTTCCTTTTTTTGTAAATAACAGCAAGTAGCAGTTTGTAAAGGACCATTTCTTAGTCTACACGCCGACGCAGCTCGAGTCTGATTCTGTTACTTTCAGTCAGAGTCCAGTCTTTATGCTAAGCTAAGCTAAGCTAACCAGCTGCCGGCTGGCGCTTAATGTGACCCGTACAGACGTACAAATGTGGACGTTCTTCTAAAGTGGCTTTTCATTTTCAGAGTAACTAGTAGTGACAGTTTTGATAAGTGAAGACAATGCTTCATGTGCTGCTATTAAGAAGAAGAAGAATATAAAGAGGAAAGCATCTCGGCCTCTTATGTCCCAGCAGTGAGGGCCTGAGGCGGGGGGGGTCCCATAACAAGGTTAGCGCTCCTCACTCCTCCTCTCGCTGCGTGCGTCGTCATGGTAACAATCGGGACTTCAGAGGAAACCGACTTTTCATAAGTAGATTGTTAGCTGCCGCCCAGAGCGAAGAAGCACTCACTGTGGGTGATAATGTGAACACCAACATCTGTGAAGATCGGTCTGTGTTACAAACACGTTAAGGGTTGCTAATGAAGCGTTCTGCTCTCCTCCAGATGACACCATGTTTTTCTATGTGGCACTTCAGAATGTCTCAAAATGTCAAATATGCAGCTCAAGTCCTCAATTTATTTAAATACATTCAATTTCTCCCTTTTTGCGTAGGGTTGAGTAATAACCTGACTCACTTGACTGCTTGTTTAAACCTCTATGTGTGTATGCACCGTGTGTGTGTGTGTGTGTGTGTGTGTGTGTGTGTGTGTGTGTGTGTGTGTGTGTGTGTGTTGCCTCACATGTGAAAGACCAGAGTCATTGAGTCCTCAGGTAGGAGTGCGTTGCCCACCAGTTTCATTTTCCAGCTCACCCACTCACAGTGCTTCAACTTCAAAGCATCGCAATAAAAACTCACCCTGTTTTTGATAAAAAATGAAGAGCTGTTATTTTCAAAGCGTTTTAGAGGCCCGAGGTTAAAGACAAGATCTTTAAATTTGGGATCATGGCTGACCACCTAAAGAGTAGCCTGGTTGCAGACTTTTGAATTGCATCTTGTATTTATTTACCTATTACAGATGTTTCCATCAGTTGGAGAATAATGAATGGGAACATTAGCTACATTCATGAAAAACAGCAACAGAAAAATGTTAAATTGTCAACTTAGTGGCTCCTAGTCAAGTGAAGTTGGCTCGCTTCTAATTGGTTGAGGCAAAACGGAAAGAATCAGCCAACATGAACCAACATGTGCTTGCTAATATGACCTGTTGAAGAGCAAAAGAGGGTATGAAATGTGGGTGACACACAAATGCCGTTTAAGAATGCCTAAAATGAAAATATTTTATAAAAGTATAAACTTATAAAGTAATATAAAAGTTTAGATATAGAGACTCTTTAATAAGAACTTAGGAAAGACTGCAACCCAAGGCCATTCTAACAATGTGGCACGATACAAGGAGAGAGAGTGTATTGGTGAGGATTCATTGTCAGCTATTGCATGTGTGATCTGTGCGACCATATTTCAAGTCAAGGTGACAGTGTGACCCAGCTGTTTGCTTTCTCTGTCAGCACAAAGGGCAACAGGTGGAAATCAAGTTGTTTTGTTCCGGCCTGCTTCTTCCCCTCATGTCTCTCTATCCTTGGCCCAGATTCCACTACATGCTCATGGCTGTGGAGGAGCAACGTGATCCCGCTGGTGACCCTCAGAGCATTTATTACTAATCTCAGAGTCATATATTCCGCAGTTAAGATGCCATGACCCCAAAGATATTGTGGTTTGGACGTGAAGAAATCCAGCTGCCTCTAAGTCTAGATCATTCCCTCTTTTATTACTTGCTTAGGTCAAATCTATACAGTAAACTTGATCACAATAGGAATAGGCTGCAAAGTGGGATCACTAGAATAAACTGCATGGCCTGTAAACATACTGTGCATGATAAAACAAATTAAAAAAAAGTGGAACAAAACAATGTAGTAAAGCAAAAGAAATCTGACACTTAAAATTACATTATGTGCATCAATCCGTCACAAACGTTTGTCAGGTCGCAGACTGACATCCCAAACATTTGGATTACCTCGTGGTATAGTACTCTGAATATAGCAACTTCTTTGGTTAAGTGAAGATTCATGAGCTCACATGCCAAACTCAAACCTGCAGGAGGAGGGAGAGACAGGAGAGGAACAAACACACAACAGCCCTGGTGTCTGCAGACGGGTGAAGAGGTGAAGCAGTCTGCAACAACAGCAGCATATTATAACAACAGCAGCAGCAGCAGCAGCATCCAAGTAGCGTATTGCAACAGGACATACAGGACTTTTTCTCAGCGCATTCTTCCTCAGAAACCGTTCGATAAGTGAGTGATCTGAAATCTTATGGGTTTGAGACGTGTGAATGTTTTTTGAAGGATTAAAAAGATTACCTCAAATAAAGTGATACTGGACGGTATGGCAGCAGAAGCTAATCAATGCCTCCAGGGCTGGGATGAGTGGAGCAGAGAGAGGCTGGAGGGGAAGAAGAGGAGATGGAGGGAGAGGACGAGTGTGTGGTTGAAAGTAAAGGAGAGCTACGAGGAGGAAGAGGATGAGGGCAGTGAAGAAGAAGAAGAAGAAGAAGAAGAAGTGTGTGAAGACAAGGAAGAGGAAGAAAATGAAGCAGGTGTGAAGGCAGAAGAAGAGGTGGTGAGGGAGGGGAAGGAGAAGGAGGAGGTTGGTGAGATTGAAGCAGGAGGAAAGGAGGAAGAGCAGGGAGAAGAAGAGAACGAGTTAGAGAGGGTGGTGAAGGAAGTAGAGGAACTTGAGAAAGCTGGGGTAGAAGGAGGAACTCAGGTAGAGGATAAGGTGGCTTCAGTCAGGGAAGAAGAGCAGGTCAAGGAGGAAGATGATAGGGAAGAGGAGCAAATTGGGCAATATCACCATGCAGAGCAATTAAGAAAACACATAAGAAGAACTGAAGATGAGAACATACAGCAAAACCAAGAAAGTGCCAGGCTAGAGCACAGAACGGTCAATGAAGAAGAACACTTGACTGAATCCGTGGAATCCGATAATGAAGATTCTGACTTGACGGGATCCGAGATTCAATTTGACAATTTTGCCAGAATGACAAGTGAAGCGAGTCCCGTTGAGGACTCAGAGGATCCAGAGGAACTGGAAGATCCTGATAAAAAGCCACGCAGCAATGAAAATAGCATCCTCGGAACGTGGACTTCTAAGGAAAGAAAAGAAGCTGAAGATGAGAAGTTGACAGAGACAATTGTAGAATCTCGGACAACCGAAGAAGAAGGGTTTCAAGTTGATCACAATAAGCTTCAACGGGAAGGGGAAGAGTCTAAGGATGATGAGGAAGCAGAACACTCAACGGTCGAAGAAGCAGATGGCAATGACGAAGATGTGGTAAAGATCTACTGCAAAGATGATTATCATACAGACGTATTCCGCACCTTGGCAGAGTTCAGGGACTCCTCCCTTCTCACTGACCTTACTTTGAGCACAAAGGATGGGAAGAGTTTCCACGTACACTCCCCATCCTGGCTGCTGTCAGCCTCTATATCCGAGAAAGACTTAGTAGAAGTTACGTAGATAATGACGGAGTTAATGAGATAAAAGATGCAAGTGTAGGAGTCCACAGGATATCAGTGTCTCTGGGTCCAGAGGTGGATCAGGTTGGGTTGAAGGCAGTTGTGGATTTTGCCTACACTGGAATCATATCATGTTTGAACAAGAACACATGGAACCAGATAAAGGCTGCGGCTCAAACACTTGGCGCCCCCAGGGTGCTTGATCTCTGCAAAGATGAAGAAGAAAAGACCACCAAAACTGGAGGGCAGGGAAAAGAGGACATGATCTCAGCTGCAGAACAAAAGAAGATCAGTCTTCGGGCCATCAAACAGTTGTGGATCGAAAGAGTTGGCTGTGATGTCATTCTGGAAGCTCTTGGAGGATCACATCATGGTGAGTAGAGCAGCGATGATGTACGCAAGTGTGCCCACTGAGGTTGTCAAGCAACCAACACAGTTTGACTTTCCATATCTGTGAGCTAGAAGTAAGTGGGTAGTATACAAAAGCAATATTTAGTAGCCAAACCTATACATACTATTTGGTGGAGAGACCAAATGGAGAAGCAGACAAGTCACTAGATGCTTCCAACTATGGTATTTTGTCATTTCAAATCCCAAGTTGAGAATGTCTTGGATGTGGAGGAGCAACGTGATCCCGCTGGTGACCCTCAGAGCATTTAATACTCATCTCCCATATATTCCACAGTTAAGATGCCAAGACCCCAAAGACATTTTGATTCTGAGGTGAAGAAATCCAGCTGCCTCTGGGTCTAGATCATTCCCTCTTTTATTACTTGCTTAGGTCAAATCTTCACAGTAGAACTTCAGAACTGAACACTACAGAAATAGCCTGCAAAGTGGGATCAATTAAAAGCAACAGAATAAACTGCAGAATGAAAGTTGAGCTTAACTATTTTAGAGGAATATTCATTCATATCTTAAGTCTTTTTACCTTTGCAGGGGTTAGGTTTCCGGTACCTTTCTGGTATTTTTATTTGGAGATATCTCATAAACTCCTCACAAGATGTATTATTTTTGATTGAACATAAGGACACAGGTCTTCGTTTTTTTGTGTAGTTATGTCCTCTTGTTGTTTTTAACCAAATGCAATCAATATCGTCCTCCCTTCAGTCCACAGGGTCATCCTGGCTGTGTGCAGTGACTACTTCCGTGCCATGTTCACCTTGGGGATGAAGGAGTCCCATCAGCCTTTTGTGACCCTTCCCTTCCTCTTGGCATCAGAGCTGGAGGCTCTAATTGACTGCGCCTACAGCGGTGCTCTCTCCATCAGCTGGAAGTGTGTCTTCGAGATCACTAGCATTGCTCTCCAGCTCCAGTACCAACCTGCGCTCTCCTTGTGCCTTAGCTTTCTGCATGAAGAAATGAATCCTCACTCCTGCCTGGATGTGGCATCTTTTGCTGAAGCCTACGAGATGGTGCAGCTTCTTGAAGAGGCAGACGATTTTGTTCTGCGGCAATTCCAGAAGGTGGCGTGTATCTCAAAGTTCAAGGACCTGCCAGCCAAACAGCTACAAAAGTACTTGAATAGTAGCTCGCTCTGTGTTCCATCTGAGCTTGTTGTGTTCAAAGCAGTGGTTGCATGGATCCAAGCAAAACCCGGAGAAAGGATGAAGCTTGCTAAAGAACTAATGAAAACTATCCAATTTCCCTTGATGACGTTCAGGGAATTCAAAGAGGTCGAATTGCTGAACATGTGGTCCAAACACAGCCTGGCAGAGCTCTATAATGTAGTTTTTGAGGATTTCTGCTCCAATCAGAGTCAGTGCCGGATCTATATCCCGAAAGAGACTCTGGTCTTGATTGGTGGTGAACAGATCTCTGAAGACCTGGATAGGCGCAGCGTCAGCAGAGAACTCTGGTTTGTGAATTCCCTGAGGAACCATATAGGGTTAATAAAGGTCATGGAGTGGAGAAGGTTGGGAGAGATGCCAGAGCCAGAGAGGTTCAACCATGAGGTGGCTGTTCTCAAAGGACAACTATACGTGTTTGGAGGCAAGAAGTACTACGGCATCTGGGACACCCTGAGTTCTGTCTACAGGTGAGAGAGGTGATGATTACAGTTTTAAAGACATGTTTCAATGCCTCTTTACTCATATTTGTCTCATTTGAACACATATGTAGGTACGACCCCCTTAAAAACAGTTGGGTGAGCCTGGCGGAAATGCAGGAAAAGAGATGCTCTTTCTCTGTGGCTGTGCTGGATGGAAAGATATACGCCATTGGCGGACACCATGACCCTGAATATATAGAGAGTGTGGAGCGATACTGCCCCACTGGAAACTCTTGGAGGTATGTTTGAAGGGATATTGATTTTTCAAAATAAAGGGCATTTGCTATGTGCTTCGAGCGTATAGTCCACTCGTCTGCATTGTGTGTAGGCAGTGATGCTTGGCTGACCAGACATTGTGAATTGCTTGCTAAAAAACGTAAAAAACGCAACATTGAGTCTACTGAATTTTGTTCAGAATTTCAATATTTAGGGATCGGAAATGTAGCTATCAGATTATACGTAATGCTAAGTATATAAGTTACAAAATCATAGCCTAAGACAAAAGGAGGTTTAGGCAATAAAACTATGTGGTTAAGCTAAACAATTTAAATTTGGGTTTAAACGCCATATAAGATTGTTACGATTTAACAAGTTACCATTAGATTTATTAACAAAACTACTTATTTGGGTTAAACAATTTAACTTTGTTGGTTAAAGTTAGACTTAGGTAACAAACTACATGGCTAGGTTAAGCAATTTATCTTTTGGTTAGGGCAACAAAACTATGTTGTTAGGTTAAACAATTTAACATTACATTTAGGCAACACAACTATGTGGTTAGGCTAATCTATTAAACATTAAGGTATAGGCAACAAAACATTTTGACTTTAGGATAGAAAACATCACAGTTTGGGTTGATATAACTATGTTTGTTGCATCATTTGTTATGTCGTATGTAATTTACTTACTGTTATTTCACATGCGACTCAAACATTGGCCTCCTGGGTGAGGGGAGTTGGATGGGAGTGCCCCGGTAGGAAAAAAATAAAAATAACTTTAAGTTTGAACAGCAACTGACTAACTGGCGAAGGCGTGGCTTGGGCCAACCTTAAATAGTGCGGACAATTTGAATCAGCTGAGCAGTAATCAGAAGAATGCTATGCAGCTAGTGCTAAAATAATCCAATGGATTGTCTAGTTGACGTGACAGATTTAACACTTCAATTCTCAAGTACTTGCTCATTGACATTCAGCTGTTTGGCTACCAGCTGAATGTCAATGTCCAACCATATTCATACAGGTTTACAGGTTGTCATTATAACCTGATACTTCTCATTTGATATCAATTTGCAATTATATGAAGAATAATGCGTCAGACTGAACAAAGTATAATCTTTCAGAAATTTTAGCGTAAATATGGTAAAAGAATGTACTAATAGAAATCTCCATGGGGCTTTCCCAGTTCATTACTTACATTAGAATAGTTACATTTTGTATTACAAGTATTCTGATATTCACTGAAGCATTATCTAATGCTAGCTTTTGGTGAATAAAGGACAAATCTTCAGACACAAATAGACAAAGTTGTGTTTTGGATATTTTCCTCTTTTCTAATCTTAAATGCACAAAAACTGTTTTTTTGCCTGTAATGTTTCGACTTAAAATATCTTTTCTCCTTCAGCTTCACGTGGCCCTTGGATCTGCCTCTGGGTGGCCACGTAGCAAAAGTTTTACACGGCCGGATCTTTGTCTCTGGAGGGCTGAGCAACAACTACCAACAACTTGCATCCATGTTTCTATACCACCCAGAGACAGGAAGCACTTATTTGGCAAACATGGCTAAACCTCGAGCTCGTCACTGCATGGAGACCCTGGGTGACCGCCTCTACGTAGCGGGTGGAATCACCGTGGACGACAACATGTGCATTGTGGACCAGCTAGCTTGTGAGGTGTACAATCCAGAGGCCGACTCCTGGACTGCCTTCGCGTCTCTGCCAGTGCCACATGTAGGAGCAGGAGGAGCAGTTTTGGAGGGAAAGTTTTACGTGCTGGGTGGATACAGCCAGGAGGACTACAGTGACACTGGGATGGTCCACCGGTACGATCCAACCGCAAAGAGATGGGAGAACATGGGCAAAATGCCCGGGCCGAACAATGACATACGAGCATCTGTGCTGTGTTTGCCACCAGATGTCCGCTTGTAAAACACTGTGACATAAACATGTCATTGTATGTAAAGTTTATTGTTACTTATGCATGTTATTAACAGGGGTATTATTGTAATTTCAAAAACAAAATGTCACGTCTCAGAATAATCTGACATCTGGATCATTTTTCTTCTTTTTCTGGTTTGTTTTTGCAGTACATCAATTAAACCTTTAGGCATGCAAAAGGTAGGATATCTATATAATGTAGTGCATTTTTGGTGCTAAAAATAAAATTAACCATACAGGGTTCAAGAGGCCTTAATGAAACATAGAATAAAAACATGTTTACAATAATTATCGCAATGACAAACTATGAACACAGGATGGAGCTGCACCCTCTTGGCATACTTTAAGTGTGAGGTCAGTGAACACATCAGTCATTGCATAAGGTGCATAAAGCTATGTTTAGTCACCAGGAAGAGAGACACTGTTTGTTTTGTACATAGTGTTCTGAAGAAGGTTCACACATTTATTTTTACATTCAAATTTATTTTGAAAAATGAAAACTTGAGATTTCTCAATGATCTTTTATTTTGATTTTTGGAAAGGATAATCATACTGTGTGATTTTCACATGCTTTGGGACACTGCCACAGTGTAAATACACTGATTTGACAGATATCACAGCTTTTTGCATAAGCATCTGTCCTCAGTGTATAAGCACGTTGCAATGCATTGTGTCTAATCATTTAAACAGGGAAAACAAGGAAACCACTGAAGGTTGTGTGTCCATTTAAGTTGTCAAACACTCTGCCGTTGTCCCACAGTTCCATGTACACCTTATCACCAGCAGCCAGCTGCAGGGCGACGGCGTTACTGCTGCTGTCTGAGCCGTCAGCTGTAGGGCTTTCATAGGTTGAAATTTGTTGAATGCCGTTTTTCAATAAAATGGCCCCCATGACGTGAGTGTTGTAGCCGTAGGTGCTGAAGCTGAAGAAGTAGAGACCGCCCACTGGTGCTGTGAAGACTCCTGTAACAGAGCAAAGAGAAGCAAATGAATGGCCCTAACAAGTTAGGTTTGACTCAAGTAATAATAATAATAATAATAATAATAATTATCTACATTTCATTGTTGTTGTTTTTTGTGTTTTATGTTCATATATATATACTTTTGCATTTTATATTTCATGTGTACAAATTAGTTAAATGTTTATCCTTTTTTCTTTTCTTCTTGTTTTTTGTTTATTTTTTGTCTGTTTCTGTGTACCAGTAAGAAACCTGAGTCAAATTCCTTGTATGCATAAGCAAACATGGCCAATAAATCTGATTCTGATTCTGTTAAAAGTACGTCACTAGGAGTGAAACATTTCACATAACACTCTGTAATTTAATCCTTTGTCAATATGAAATAAATCTGGAAAAACTGGAGAACAGAGTGTAGCGGCAAATTCTTCTCTTTGTTTGATCTTGTTTGAAATACCAGAAGCTGATTTGTGAGTTTTACTGCCTTAGGACATTTAAGGTCTACAAGTGGTCTTCAAACCACAGAAGAAGAAAAAAAAAACAGCAATCTTATCTTAACAAATTGCTTCAAATAAATACTGTTTGACTGACTAAGCAGTTTTCCTTGCCAAACCATTAGAAATATTTAAAATAAATGTTAAAAAAAAAACACATGGACACACACGCTGTAAGAGTGCACAGTACCTGTATTTTGGTCATAACCATTGCCAGTGTTTGAGAAGACCCTTTTGTAAATCAGGGCCTTGTCGGTGCAGGGTCCTTTGTAAATCTCCCCAAAGTTTGCCAAAGAGGCCGAGAACGCGATCTGAGGGGCACCTGTGTACAGTTACATGTAGAAAAAAAAATATGATAGATGCATGGTTAGAAATTGAAGATTGGTTACTCAGAAACTTAAATACTAAAAGTCGGATCATTTCACCTTCAGCACTACTCTGTTTCAGCTTATCGATCTCCTTCTCTGTGGCATTCAGTCTCGTTGTCAGGCCTTTACAAGATAAAAAAAAAATCAAATGAATGACAAAAAACATTTAAATTACTGAGAATTTTGGGTGGGAATATATATGTGGTAAGAGTTCACCATCAGGAACATTACCTTCATTCTCTTTCTTCAGTTTGTCCACTTCAGCTTTCTGTCCCGTCAGCTCGTCTACAGTCGCGTTGAGCCTGGCTTCCAGAGCTTCAACATCATTCTGCCGTCCTTCTACATGTTTAAGTTTTTCCTCCAAGCTCTTTATTAATTCCGCTTTGTCTCTCAGCCACTCGCCAATATCCGCGTCGCCTCTCTGTCCAAACCCCGGCTCCGCAAACAAGAGTCCCAGGAGGGTCAGCAGAAGCAAGGCCCTGAACTCCATTTCCATTTATCGGTAAATTTACAGCCTCTTGTAGTTTGTGGTGGGTGTTTTTTTCCTCAGCGGCTTATATACCGGCTCTCCTCACTGAGTAGATTGTCAGATGTCAGTGAGTAGGCAGGGTCGAGGCCCTCGGGGACCCCAGTTCTAGTCGTGTTCCAACAAGCCGACTGGGATAATTTTGTGAGTGTGTTTGCCAGTTAAATATCTAGAGATGTGACATAGACATCACATAACCTATGGATGATAAATCACGTCTGTTAAAGTTATTTCAAAGTGAAATAAACCTTTCAAATATCATATAGTTCAGTTTGAGACTATGTTTTGCAGACTTCAGATTATAGAATTGCTTTGAGCTTCAAGAAGCTAATGATGAAATAAAAAAAAAGTAGTTATAGGTCTTTGTACATCTCTGTAGAGAAGCACAGGACAGATTTGCTTAACAAAAACCACAGACAGAGGCCTGTGTGCACACAGTAAAGCAATGTGTGTATTTAAAACGTTTTCATTACTCATATTATTGGCAATTTATTTAATTACAGCTTATTTTAGAATGTTTCACAGCATCATTTGTATATGGATGAAGGACTACAGTGTGTTTCACATTGTTCAGTGGCTTCCTCATTCACAGTTAGTTGTATCATCAGAGCATCACTGGATCATTCCCATCAAGTCATCAGGCAGGTTTGACTTGACGTCACTTGGTTGATGTGGTCTGTCTGTTACCATGTCAACCCGTAGCCCATCATGAGCTTTTTTCTAGTCTACATCCTCGTTCAGACAAAATAACTAAACCATTGTTTGACTCCGTCTCATGTTCCTCATTCTTTAAACCGCTGACAAAAAAGTTACACTGTATCCCTCGTTTATAAAACCTCAGTGTTAACTATCAAAGTGGGACATTTCCATTGTTAATATCCAGATAGAACTGCACTGTATTATCAGATTATTAATGGACTGTTTTGTATCACATCATTATTTGCCTGAAGTGTGACATGAAATGTTATATGCACATTTGTTTTAATTAATGATTTTGCTCTATATTGTTCTAGATCATGACTTTCAGGCATTTCTCTGCTGCATTATTAAGCCTCTTGTGTTGTTTCTGTCAAATCATGTGCATTGGCCTCCATTAAAAGTGCACTATATGGGATTCAGAGCATTAATTTAGCAGCAAACAACTATTGTCTATGTGAAGATGTAAAGTATCTTGAGCAGAGAATAAAGTTACTCTTGGAATGTGAGTTTCTCTGTACTTTGTTCAGCCGGGTCGTGCTTTTAGTGCATGTTTGTGCATGTGAGCAAGCCCAGCTGTCTGGCGGTTACAGCTGATAACACCATACTGACGTAGCTTCCATCCTCCAGTCCCCCCTCGGGTAACCACTGCAACTAGTGCGTTTTTATGTGTGCTGTCAGATAGAAAACAATCCTCCTGTTTATGGTTTAAGTCAAATTCGATTAAAAAGAAAAACAGTTTTTGAAGAAATGTGATTGTTTTTTGTTTTTGTTTGAGCACCTCATGACATAATTATGTGAAGATGCCATGCGCCTCAAAACCACAGTCTCCTATCTTTTTTTTAACAAAAGGGCAAATTTTGTGGGCAGGTATTTAATATAGAATCTGCTTTAGCTTGAAAAAGAATCATAGAGATGGTTTCCTTTTTGCATTTTGTAGGGGTTATGTGGACCCATTAAAAAAATAATAATGATTTAGCTTAGAAATAGTAAGAGAAGACTACACAGGACAGCAAATCAAAGAGATTTCCTGTCTGGTCGGTGGTTTTAGTGGTGAGGAACATTCCCTAGCTGTAAATAAATGAGCTGTCTCATCAAATGGTAAAAGGAGCTGCCATATGACAGTCACTGCTTTATAGCCAGCTCTGGCACAGGAACCCAAACTTTGCAGACTGTAAAGTAAAGAACCTTATCTTATCTCTGAAAATGGTCACCAAGGTGATTTTCCTTCTGGCATTTTTTGGAGTTGCATCTTCAAAACTCCCACACAGACGGAGGTGCGACCCGGAGCAAATAAAAGAAACACAGACTCTTTGCTCAAACTACAAAAACATTTTACACCTCGATGATATTCAGACAAAACTTGAAGAGAACCAAATGATGCTGCAACGGAGGATTGACGGTATGGAAGGTAAGACCAGACTGCAGCTCGAGTCTGCAAACAGCAACATTAGTGCGCTTGAAAGATCAGTGACAAACCTTTCAAACTCACTAAAGGACCTCGAAAGGATGAAGTCACAAACCGAGATGGGATTGAAAGACGCAAAGACAAAGATGGAGAAACAGGAAGTTGACATCGCCAGCCTGAAGAGAGATGTTCGAGAACTGGTCAAACACGGGGAAAGAGGAGAGACTTGATACAACTGAGAGGCAGCTAAGGGAGAGAAAAGCCAGGCGTGAAAATCTGGAGTCAGAAACTGAGGCTGCGTTCAATGACACACAGAAACTCCTGAATCTATACAAAAATTAACTCTCCCAGCTTAACTCAACGGCCCAGCAGCTTGAAGTCAAAGTCGAAGACAGACTGGATGCAGCGGAGACGCAACTTGAAGCTAAGCTGAAGCAAATAGAAAACAACAGTGAAGGTAATTTTAAAACAAATAAATGTTTAATGAATTGAATGTAAAAATGTATTTTGATAATGACTCAAGCTTTCAGCGCAAAACTGAATGAACAAAAAGCTGAGGTTGATGGATTTAAGGACGAAAGTGACAGCAAATTCAGGAATGTTGATGAACAGCTGAAAACACAAACAAATACAGTGGACCAGCAGAAGGCTGACATTGGCACTCTCAAGAGCGACACTGCAGGTACATGTGTAGTTATTAAATAACCCTTAAACCATAAATACTGTTCCTGATAGAGTCTAATTCCTGGACAAAACTATGCAACTTGTACCCTGAAAATAAATGAATTCTGAGCTGCTGCTTTTTCATGAATGTGGAATGTTGTCGTATCAGTTCATTGCACTTATTGTATTCGTATTAGTTTGTTGCAATTATTGTTTTCGTAGTAATCTGCTTCTGCACTGTACTTTTGCTCTGGTTTATGCTTTTAGATGCTTGTTTAAGAAAGGAGATGCACTTATGACTTCTGGTGACTAGTAGTTCTCTTGAATACCTATGTTGAATACACTTCCTGTAAGTCGCTTTGGATAAAAGCGTCTGCTAAATGACTAATGTAAATGTAATGTAATGTTAAATTGTCTATATAAAAAGTAACATTACCTTTTTAAAAATGATGGTCCTCTAGGAATAAAACACAGACTGGAGTCAACTGAAGAAAAAGTTGTTGAACAAAGTAAACTCAAACTCGAGGTGAAAAGCCTTAAAGCTGAAGGTAAGGGCGATAGGTATAAAATAGTTCAAGATGCTAAACACAAACAACTGAATGTAACAATGTTCGCTTTACTTTCTACAGTCAATGCCAAGGTGGCCTTTTCTGCAACTATAATCGAATCTGATGATGCGTTCACTGGACCCAAAACCAACAGCAGCAGCAGTATTCTCATCTTTAACAGAGTCTTCACAAACACTGGCAACGCTTACAACAGTAAAACAGGTATGTTCTACTCACAAAACTGACCAATGATTAACAGATATGAAAGTATGTGGCTTTTAAATAGAATGCATCCTTCATATTATGGGGTATCATATCACATGGGAAACCAAATTACAACACAAAAACATTGTTTTAGTAAAAATGGTCAGAACATAGCAAAATGTCTTAGAGTTTTAGGATGTGTTTGTAGGGGGATTTGTTACTTTTAGAAAGAGGGTGGCTTGTTGTTTCCCCAAGTTTGTTATCTTTATGCTAAGCTAAGCTAAGCTAACTGGCTGCAATTTGTAATCTAACGTACAGACATAAGAGCAATATCGATCTTCTCATCTAACGGAGAAGATAATGGTTATTTGTGTTTCTGTTGAGTGAAAAAACATATAAAGGATCCTCGAAAGTAAGGACAGAAAAAAAAAAAAAATTCTAACCTGTTGAAATCATGCAAAGTCATCACATTCTCATCCTAAACAGGCATCTTCACTGCTCCACTCAAAGGCGTTTACCACTTTTCATTCATGACCTTCGGCTGCAGTGGTCACGCTTCGGGAGCCATCCTGGTGAAGAACGGCCGTTACCAAGTGAGCACCTGGGAATTCACCAGAGCAGATACCAGCGACACCACCAGCAACACAGTAATCCTGGAGCTGAATGCCAGAGAGACTGTGAACGTCATCCTGTGGGAGGGTGGGAAAATACACACCAGTGTCTTCAGTGGGTTCCTCGTCTTCACAACATCGTAGATTTTGTAGAACAAGATGCCAAGGATTTTATTTAGGGACACATGAGTCTCATCTTCTTATTCCTTTCAGCAATTTCTCATATAAAGTTTAATTCTCCTAAGGAGTATTTCACGTATCAAGATACCATGTTGAAACTGAAAAAATACAAATGTATTGTTATGATTAAATACTGGGAAAATTGTGTTTTTGGTTTGCTGTGCATCAGACAAACAACTCCCACTAGTAGTTAAAGATTCTTGACCTGAGATCAACATATGAACATGTACTGTCAATCACTGTCAAAAATCCTTGTAGTGTGTGTAACATATTTATATTTTTGTGTTTTACCTACAAAATAATCATTCTGGCGAATAATAAAAAACACACAAAGTTGAACTGATTAATCTTGTTGAGATAATAGTGTATATTTCTATCAAAACACAATAAACATTTTAAAACCTTTTAATTTTTCCAAACAATCATGCTGATTGTAGTAGTTACATGTAACTGATTCATAGACATGAGTTAACATTTAGTTTAGTCACTCAGCAAAAAGGAACATGCAGAGCTTCATATCGTATAGAAATATACTATTGATGGATGATTTAAAATGGTTTGATTATTCATTTACAGCAACTACTCTTAAGTAAACTATATTTTTCAAGAAGACAGAGACAAAAAAAACAAACTGGCATTTACAACAGTCTGGTTTTGGACTTAGATTTCTCTAATTAATACCACATATATGACAATAAAACATGTTTTTTCAGCTGAAATGCATTTGCTAATGTACAGAATTTTGGTAACAGATCCCACTAAAAAATCCAAGTTTATAAATATAATAATCTTGACCAGCCAGTTACTTAAAGTCTAAGGTGTTGGGGCAATCGAAGCAGACAGGCCCGTATGTCAGTACAAGCCCCAGGCAGTTTGCCCATGTTCTCCCATCGCTCTGTACTGGGTTCGAAGCGGTGGACCAGTCCAGACTCACTGTAATCGTCCCGGCAGTATCCTCCCAGTACATAGATCTTCCCCTCCAGGACGACTGAGGCTGCACCCACATGGGACAAAGGCAGTGACGCAAAAGCGGTCCAGGAATCGGCCACGGGATCATACACCTCACAGAGTTGTTGGTCGGTGTAAAACCTTCTCAGGTTACAGACACCCCCGGCGACGTAGAGACGGCCTCGCAGGGGCTCCATGCAATGCTGGGCCCGGTCATGGGTCATGTCTGCCAGGTAGGTGGTTCCTCTCTCTGGGTGGTACAGGAACATGGAAACCAGACATACGTACTTACAGTCGAAACCTCCAGAGATGAATATTCCTCCATCTAAGACGGTGACAGCATGGCCGCTCAGAGCCTGGTCCAGGGGCTGGACAAAGCTGGAGAAATGAAATAAGAGGCATCGGACAGGAAGGGCAGTATGTCAATATGACTTAAAGACAGTAGTAGTTTTATTTAGTCTTTAATAATCTTTGTCACAGAAACTTTATTAAATTAACATGATGGAGCTCACGTTCTCCAAAGAGATCTTTAATACTTAGATTGGCTTGGGACTCAAATTACCTGATTGTTAAGTCATAGACAATTCTGTTCTGGAGATATAATATTTGCATTCAATTTTTGGGGGGAATTTACCCAGTAGTGAAGAAAGAGACAAAAGGATTTCAAAGCACTGAAACCATTTGAAGCATCTGTGTTGCAAATATAAGTCTTTTCAAGTGATTGATGTAGTCACAATGGCCATCTGGTGGCCAAAGTTAGGCATCAATACTCCCCGATACTGTAGGATTAAGGAGATTTTGGGAATATAATCCGATGAAATATATTCCATTTCAAGCGTAACATCACTCAACTTACCTCCATGAATCAGTGTCCGGGTTGTACATCTCAACGCTGTCCATGTTGGTGTTGATCTCCTTATCTCCACCAATGGCATAAAGACGCTCTCCGTGGACCACCACTGAGAAGTTGCTTCTGAACTCCTGCATGTCAGCTAGCCTCTTCCAGCTGTCCTGCACGGGGTCATAACTAGCATGTGTGCAATGAAGGAAAAAGGTAAAGATAGAAAAGTTCAGGCCGACGGGGGAACAATCTAGGGTATTTAAAGTTAGAGGAAATTTGTGCACCAGTTGTCTCTTCTTACCTGTAGGTGGATTTCATGATGTCATCCTTGCAGTAGTAGTAACATCCTCCAAACACATACAACTTTCCCAACATTGCTGCTACTCCATGCCTGAACTTCGGCTCATCTGGCAACTCACCCAGCCTCCTCCATTCAATCCCCTTCATCAGCCCTGTACCACTGCGTAAGGAGTTTGCAAACCACAATTCCCTGCTTGGTATGCGCGGTCCCACATCTGGGTTCAGCTGGTCTCCCCCGACCACAACCAGGGCGTCTTTGGGACGTCGGACCCGGCACTGTTCCTGGGTATCTGGAAGGCTGAAACCAAATTCCTTGAGTGCTGAACCATAGAGTTCCACCTCTTTGTTTCCGAAGCTCTCCATGCGTAGGTTAATGGCCCTGACCTCCCTGAACTCACGAAAGGTCATGAGGGGGAACCGGACGCCGGTCATCAGTACGCCAGCCTGGCCCAACCTCTCCTCAATATCAGCCTCAATCCAAGAGATTACAGCTCGAAATACAGCCAACTCTGATGGAACGCACAGATCATCACGGTGGAGGATGTCTAGAAGCTTCTCTGCTGGTAGGTCCTGAAACTTCGATGTGGCTGACACCTCCCAGAAGTTCCTCAGCACAAAGTCATTGGCTTCCTCAAGCAACTCTGACATCTCGTAGGCTTCAGCAAAAGATGCCACATCCAGGCAGGAGCTTGCCTCCATTTCCTGACGCATGAATTTGAGGCAAAGCGAGAGGGCAGGCTGGAACTGAAGCTGGAGGGCCGTGCAGGAGATCTCGAAGACACAGTCCCAGCTAAGTGGAAGGGTTCCACTGTAGGAGCATCTAATCAGAACCTCTAACTCAGAAGGTGACAGGAAGGGAAGGGCAATACAGGTCTGGTTGGATTCCTTCATACCGCAGGTGAACATGCCACGGAAGTAGTCACTGCTCGCCGCCAGGATAACTCTGTGGACTGGAGACAGACAAAAGAAGGGCTCAGTTGATCACTATCAAAACAGTCAACAAGATGACTAGCATGAAGTATACTAACCATGGAACACAGCACCATCCACATCCAAGATCACATCACACCCAACTCTGTCTGCCCACAACTGGTTAATGGACTGAAGAGTAACCCTCATCTGTTCTAGGGCAGATGTCTTTCGCTCTTCCTTCTTAGGACTCCCACCTTCTTTCAATCTCTCCTCTTTGTTGCAGAGATCCAGCAATCTAGGAATGCCCAGTGCTTGAGCTGCAGCCATAATCGAGAACATGCTGCCATTGTTCAAAGACAATGCTGCTCCAGTGTAGGCAAACTCCAAAACTGCCCGTAGCCCAACATGATCAACCTCAGGAGGCAGAGACACTGACCGCCTTGGAATCCTACATTGTTTCCGTTGACCGATCGTTCTCCACTTTCATCCCTCAGCCTCTCATGGATGAAGGAGCTGACAACAGCAAGGATAAGGGAGTGTACGTCAAAGCGGTTCCCATTATCCGTGGTCAGAGTCAGGTCTGTGAGAAGAGATGAATCACAGAATTCCTTCAGGGCAATGAATACCTCTTTAGGATAGGTTTCACTGCGGTATGTGTGGACTTTATCAACAAGTCCTTCATCCCCAAATGCATCCTCTCTCACATGTTGCCCATTTCCTTCCTGACCAACACCACTCATCCTGACCTCCGACCCCTGTTTCTTACCCCGCCCATTGATCAGTCCCATCCTTGAGTCATTGTAAGCCACGATCCTACGCAGTTCGTGGTTTGTCCTGTTCAATCCCTTCTTCGCCACCTTCTTCAATCACTCGTTTTCTCCTCTCTTTCTCTCTCCTCCATCGCTCTTCCCATTCCTTTGGAAGGTAATTCCTAGTAAACTCCATGCCTGTGGCTGGGCTTTTCCCTGTCTCTTTAAACTACAACCCACAATGGTCTTTCTGGGGTAATTTGAATGACTGATGTGGTCTGGAAAAAATCTTGATTTGTTGAAGTTACTAGTTTTTCCCATATATCTGCTGCCTTCAAAAATCTTTCCGTCGCTCCTAACTCTCTTCTAGAGCCAATGTTCCTCACTGCATAAACAGCAGCTATTCATAGCTACTAAGTCAGAGAGATTCAATTTCAACTGAACCTTGGCACTCACTACATTGAAATGTGGATGAAAGAATTAAACAGAGATTAACTTTAATGTTTATTGGAGTCAATAAACAAAACACTCCAAAAAAGTGCTAAAATTACGAATGAAATTCAATGAAGGCTTATTCTTGTCAGTATGATCAATTTGAAGCGGTCATTGGAATACAAACAGCTAGCTTTTAACAGCTACAAGAGAGTGAAAATAAAGAGCACTTGATGGAGAATTAGCACCACCAACTGTTACTCTGGATTAGCTCCACATTTACATATTGGAAGTGGATGGAAACATGCTTTCATTTGCCTTTTTCTCTTGCAAATTTCTGTAAATTTGATTAAACATTTGTCTGCATTTGGATGGGAATCCTTCTAGCGTCAGGCTGTTGATGGGCACTTTGTTTAAGGAATAAAAATCAACTTCCATTCCAGATTTCAACATATTGGAGGGCACATTAAAAGCATAAAAAGGTAGAACCACACAAAAACATGGACCTTGACTTTGATGTTAACTGATTGTTAAGTTGTAATTCAATAAAAATAACTATCAACATGGCATGAGGAAACGGGATAAGGTTTAATAGCTTATCTTATTTTTTTTGCAGCAGCTGTGATGTATGCACCGTTTCCACCAAACGCTTATTAACCTGGACTTTCTTATAAATGCATATGTGCTTGCTGTCAGTCATTCTAAAAAGGACCTTCCAAGCTGAAGAATGGAGAGGTTCTCAGTGATGATAGCTGTGTGTTTGCTTGCTGGTCTATCTGAGTGCCAGACTGGAAGTGAGGACAATCAGACCCAGATCACAGAGCTTACACATGAAGACCTGAAAGACAGGTGTCATTGCATATTAGTATATGACAGAAATACCAAGGAAAGTAACAAATAAGTTATTCCTTTGAATTGTTTATAGTTGTTTCTAACAGTTTATAGTTTTTAAAGCTAAAATGAATAACCCCACCCCCAGCAAAATAGTCTTCCGTGTAATTGCACTGCCTGGTCTGCACTTGAACCCCTGGCAGAGGCAGATAGTAACAGTTTAAGTGAGTTATTGATCAAAATTAAAGGTACTCACACTTACCAACATGGGGAGAAAAGTCCTAGCAGGTGTATCATGACGCCACAGGGTTAGCAGGCCAAAATGGTGTAGGGTGCAAGACAAATAAAGATTCCGGTTAGGTTCTGTACAGGTTTCAAAGGTTTAGGTGTCCGGTGGCTCAAAAGCAAGGCAGGAGCAGCAACACTGCCCAGTGACTGGGGAAAAAGGGGTTCACACATGCACTGACAGGCTAATGAGGGGAATGGAGAGCAGGTGAGATGGTGGGTAAGGACGTTCAGGTGATTGGGATAGCAGAGCAGGATGGAATGGCTGGATGTGGGAGGGAGGTGGAAACGTCTGAGGGCATCTGGTGGACAGATGGAGAATGGCAACGAAGGGGTCTGGGGATGTTGAAATGAAAATAAAGAGCACTTGATGGAGAATTGGCACCACCAACTGTTACTCTTGATTAGATCCAAATACATTTACATGTTGGAAGTGGATGGAAACATGCTTTCATTTGCCTTTTTCTTTTGCACAACCAGCTCTGCTCCCAGCAGACCACATGACACATGACAATAAAAACACTGTGCAATAATAGTTAAAATAGTTTTTTTCTGTCTGTAAATATTATATTTCAGTTATTGTGTTTCTCTACTGTTTTTATTGCTTATTTATAATACTTGTTTTTTTTATTTTTTATCTTGTCTTTCTTTACTATGTCTCTTGTGTGCACTTTAACTCTATGCTGCTGTAAGCCTGCAAATTTCCCCGCTGCGGGACTAATAAAGGATTATCTTATCTTATCTCTTATCTTTTGCGGATTTCTGTAAATACGATTAAATATTTGCCTGCATTTGGATGGGAATCCTTCTAGCGTCAGGCTGTTGATGGGCACTTTGTTTAAGAAATAAAAATGAACTTCCATTCCAGATTTCAAAATATTGGAGGGAACATAAAAAACATAAAGGTAGAATAACACAAAAACATGGACCTTGACTTTGATGTTAACTGATTGTTAAATTGTAATAAAAAAATAAAAAAATCAAGAGCAAAAAAACCCCGATCAAGATGCCATAAGGAAATGGGGTAAGGTTTAATAGCTTATCTGATGTTTTTGCAGCAGTTTCGATGTATGCACTGTTTCCCCCAAACAATTATTAACCTCGACTTTCTTATAAACTCATGAACAAAAAACAACTGTCAAGATGGCATGAGGAAACGGGGTAAGGTTTAATAGCTTATCTCTATTTTTTATCATATTTAACAGTGATTTCATTTGGTTGTTGTTGCAGGTTATTTTACAGCACCAGTGCAGGGGGTCTATTATTTCACTTTCACCTCCTTTTGCGGGGATGTTGGAGGGACCTCCGGTGGCAGTTTGTACCAAAATGGAAACCAAATAGTGTCATGGTATAGTTATAGTAGAGATCATTCAGTCTCTGGATCTAACAGTGCTATCTTGCAGCTACAAGTTGGAGATAAAGTCAATGTTCGTCTTTGGGAAAACACCAAGATCAGTAGCAATGAAAATAAGTACGCCACATTCAGTGGATTTTTGCTTTTCCCTGTGTGAAGTGTATGAAAAATATTTACAGATTTTCAAACTTTTAATAATGGTCCAAAGATTGCTAAATTTAATGTGACTCTGTTTTTCAGTTCAAAATGGAAAATAAATGTTTTTTTCTTCATTCTCACTTAACTGATTCTTGTAATAGAACATTTTAAGCAATAAGACTTGTATCATTTTCATTAGTTTCCTTTTTGAATTTTTTTATTTATTGGTAGATCAGGTAAATGTTCTTAACTTTTTTATAATTTCATGTACAAATCATCATTTCATTATACGTCTTTTATTTACATTGTTAGGAAAGCTCTCTGAAATTGTCAATAAATGGAGCCATTACAAAAACACAGACACTGCTCTTTTTGCTCTTGTATTCTTTTTCACCATTCACAGAAAAATAATGTCTAACATATATATACTTTGGATTATTTTGTTGCAAAATCTACATATTATATCATGTCTATCATAAAAATAGTTCTTCCCAAATACACCACTTTTAATAAATCATTACCTTGGCACAGATAGTTTAACCCGTTTGTTTAATGTTGAATAATTCAAGTTAATCAGCTGAGATAACATCTTGTCTATTTGTCATCACATCTGGTTGTTTTTGCTTTACAGTATTATGAAAGTATATCTGTGCTGCTGAGAAATGAACACAACTCAAAATCAGCCCCGGAAAAAAAAAAAGAAAACATTAACTGATAATAGAAAATTGATGCCACATTGTAAGGTATCGCTACTTTTGTACTATTTAACCAGGATTTGTTTTGACACCACAGCACCGTGCTGAACCGCAACTTACTTAAGTTCTACTCAGTTGAAGGTGATGAGGTATTCTGGGTAGGCCTGGTCATCGTGGAAGATCACAAACATGCCGGGCTGCTGCTGGTTGTCCACCAAACTGTCGAAGCAGTCTGTGGGGTCGGAGCCTCGAGGAGGGGTTGCTTTCATGGAAGGATTGCCGAGAGTGTAACGGCCGGTCAGGACACGAGCCACATACAGCCTCTTCAAGCCGGACGCGTCTGCTGGGCAGAACCGGTTGGCTGAATACTCTGCATTGACGGCAAAGTAAACTCCCATTCCAAACAATTTACCTGTGATAGAAATACACAAGAAAAAGACACTTAAGGATAATAAAGAAGAGCACCCCCAGGCAAAAGCATTGTTTTTTATGCAATAATCATTTTTTAGATTATCCTATATTCAACAAAAAAGTAAGCATTGGTAATACCTCACTTGCATATTTAACCTTACAATTTCAGAAAACTTATATTATTAAATATTTTCAATTTTTATTTGTTTTAAATTAGCTTATTCTCATGTAGTGTCTTGATCAATAATTAACTTTTACAATACACATTTTTAAAGGATGTTTCCTCAAAATATTTTTTTCCTCATACACTAAGCCAGAGCATATTACTTCCATTTACCAACTTCTTCTATGTTCATTACTATCTATATTCTAAAGGTTTTTTTTTTTACAGAGGGATGTGTTCATATGTCATCCATAGCCTCATTTATATAACCCTGTATTCCTATAAACATGGAGAAAATAGATTTATATATGGCTATTGTCAGTCTTCTCTCATGTATAGAGTGATACAAAGAGATATCCAAAATTCCTGTGTTAAAAATCTAATAGATTCATGCAAATAAGCACATATTTGATAAGATGATGCCTCATTTGCATATTCAAAAATACAATTTCAAAAAAACTTGTAATTCAAATAATAGCCTTAACCCAAGTAATCAACTGGGGAAGTCTTGTGGTGATAATTATCAGTTAAAATGTTTACCCTATTCAACTAGGGTGTCTCCCATTACGAGTGGATCTCATAATGCTGCAGACAGGAACCAGTTAGCTTAGTTTGGCATGTGACAACATTCTTTACCGTTTGCTCCAGCGTAGCTCCTGTCAAATCTGTTCTTTTCAATGCAGTTGCATGACTCTGCTGATGTGCCATGATAGAGAGACTTCTCCCCAAGGTCTGCTGGGCCATTTTTGGCAAATATCCGCTGCTTACACACAGTATAGGCATACCACAGGTAGTAGTTTTGCACCCGCTCAATCTGAGATCAGAAAACAATCAATTACTTATTCTGTACTGCAGGGGTTTTATTTTTAGGTGAGAAACTTGTGTTTTTGTGTTGTCAAACTCACTTTGTGGATGTTGTACTTAGCCTTTTTGCGGAAGTCCTTGGCGACAGTCTGGTACTCTGGTGAGTTCGGTTGCAGCTCGACCTTTTTGAACAATTCTTCATGCAGAGGTTCCCAATGTTTTGGCAACTCGAAGGCTGAAGCAGAGGTCACATGAATTATGGTTGGAGCATTTTTAAGACACTAAAAAAGTGGATGGTTTTAACATGAGTTGTGGAATTTTAAGTAAAACTACAAAATGTGACATACCATCAGTCTCGTTCCTTTTCACTTTGTTCACGATGCCTGTTAGCCAATTGGTGGCTTCTCGTGCCCTCAGGTTTACTTTCAGCATCGTGCCGTCTGGCGCTGTCACATCTACAGACACTTGTTCCTTCAGGTGAGCCTCCTCCAGCATGTAGTTGTCACGCAGGCTTACCTCGTGCCATACTTTATTTATATCCTGAATTGACCACTGGACAGTAAAAGCCAACATGGCTTCTTCTTTATCATGGAGGTCTTCACAGAGTGAAATTTGGATCGCTCGGTTTACAAGCTCAATGACGCCCAACACATCCTCTTTTAGGCCTGTCAATACATAGACCTCTCTTCCTGACCCTGACCGATCTCTAGCTTCAGCTCTGGCTGTGTTTCCTGCTCTGTTTCCGTTCGCACCCTCAGACCTTTGACGTTTCCTGTACTCCAGGCTTACACCTGAGACTTTGACTTTGGCCTGCACCGCCTCCAGCTCCATACCATCAAGCCTGGAAAAATGATCAACATCCACCTCTCTCTCTACCAGCTGCTTCTGCAGGATCCCCTCCAAATCTCTCTTGATTGTCCCTATGGTGTCCCTACCACAACTGATCACACTTACTACAGCTGGTGGTGGCTTTGAAGAGGCGAAGGTTTTGCCTTGAGGTGTTGAAGTTGGGGAGGTTCTTGAACACTTGTCCTGTAACTTCTTGAGCTTTTGTTTAGCTTTATCTAAAAAAAGAACCAAAAAAAAGAGAGATACCTTATTTCATCAATTATTTGAGACCAGATTAGATGTGTGATATTAACAATTTAAATATTAATTTTACTGAGAATTTTGTTTATACCATGGATGAATTACTAAACGGGTCTACTGGGCAGAGGCCCAGAGGCCAAAAGTGTCAGGGGCCCCCCTGACCTTCAACCACAAAATGTCACTCTAAGAGACACATCCCAACCAGGAAGTCAAAATTACCTCAAAGAAACTATTTCTATAAAGAAACCAAAATATCAAACAACTCCAGAAGAGATTCAAAACATCTTGAAAGAGATCACAAAGACTATGAAAAAGGAAAAAACAACAACAACAAGAGCTATTAATAATTATAATGTATGTCTGTCTTGCTCATTGGTAGGAGAGATGGTGGGGACTTTTACATGTCTGTGTCCAGGAGCCCATTTCCTCATAACCTATGTTATTTATATTTACAAATATCAATCAATATGTTGCTAAGTTAAAAAAAATGTTGTGTATGCTTAACTGACACATTTCCTAATAATACAGTCTATAAAATCAGTACATTCTTTTGGATCAAGACAGAAATTTCACAATAAATGTAATCTAATTGAAGTAAATTAAGTTCACATCAGCTGGTCTTCATTTGACTAAAATGTCGATGTGTTTTGCAAAACATGACTAATCAGCATTAGGAGAGAATGCTAAAATAAGTTCATGAACCTGGTAAATATTGAATTGAAAAAAATGAAGGCACAAAGTACAACATTTTCAAGCCTTATAGATGAAAACAAACCTCTAAGACTGAGGTGGCGAGCAGCTGTTTGTCCAAAGCGTTTCTCCAGCTCTTCTCTGCAACAACATATTTCAGGACAGAAGGTTTAAAACAAGCTAGTCTGACTGGTGAAACAATGCAACCCATGATAACATGGTAACTTTCCGTTCCATTGTATGAGTGAGATTTATATCATACCTGAAAGCCTGGAAGACCGGTTGCTGGAAGATGACAATGCGAATGAGTGTGAGGGAATTAAGTTTCAACTCACTAATAGCTGATGTCATGCCATCCAGCATGGCTTTACAAGCTGTGGCAGAGTCCATACCACCCGCACCTGATGGGATATATAGAGAATGATCGGATACCACCAATGAGGCCATTGACATTGTTGTTATGACCTTTTCTTATCACTGTTTTCTTATTATCATTTTAGGTCCTATACTATAATTAAAAAAAAGTATTTTCATGCTACTAGGCCAACAGAACTGCATCTATAGATTTATGGATCTATTACTAGTTTATACCTGAATAAGCTTACTTCATATGTTATTGTATCTATTTATATGTGAGATTTTTTAATCAATCTTAGATGTAAACCTGAAGTTCTAACTACATTATGGTGAATAAGACAAATCTGGTGTAGCCCTTAATGAACAAGTACACATAAACATACACATGCACACAGTACAAACCCGTATTGATGGCTGGGAAGGCCACTGAGCTGTAGCCTTTGCTCTCACACTGCTTCAGTATCTTTTTGCAATTCTTCCGAATAATCTTGGTGTCGCATTTGAAGCCAGCATGAATGATTTCCCTACAGCCAAGCAACCCTGATCCTGTGGTGCACATGAAGTCCGCTGGAATGCCCACTGACAAAAAAACATTAAAGCAAATATGAAAATGAAAACACTACATGTTGGATTTGTGTATAAAATGTTGGTTGGTGAAAATGTAGCACATATCTTAAGATATTTCCCACAAAAAAAGGCAGTGAATTCATTTGCGCTTCCATCCTTTACTGTTGGGTGCCATTTAACCAGTGCACAAGAGGTAAGGTGCACGGTAATTTTCACACCCAAAAACCTTAAAAGTATTTTTTGCAGTATTTTTTTGCTTACCTTGTGCCAACTCTGCTTGGACACTGGGCCCTGCTGCAGTCACAATGGCTTTAGACACACCTGTGTGAACACACAGTGAGTGTCGGAACTCATATATTAATATAATATTAAACTATCAAAAATAACAAGAGTGCTGAGGTGCTTTGGTCTTCAACACATCAATCGATCCATTTAGAAAATCAATCATACCAGATTGGTTTTTGGAGAAGTCAGTTGTGTTGATAATGACATCAGTGCTCTCCTGAATGATGTCACCGCGGACCATCTGAAGCTTGACCCCACCCAGCATGGCTGTGACCTCATCATCAGTTAGGGAGACATGGCGGTAAAAGGAAGCTAAAGTCACAAAAATAAAGCAAGTATTCAGTTTAATATTTTTAAACTAAATATTTTCATATTTATGATTAATCAAATTGCTCTGTTTAAAGGTTGTTCCTAATGACACGCTTAAAGAGAATTATTTAAAATTAAACTGACAGAGCAAAAACTTTTTTTAGCCTCATTTAGCTACTTGTTTTGGTTTAACATATGTATATTTACACTCTAATCAAAATTGATTTAAGCTAACGACAACTGTTCCCTATCAGCCCAGCAGACAGATTAGCAAATAGCTGAGGAAAATAGTTGAATAATTGGTTAAGACAAAGGTCATTTTTATGAGGGAAGGAGGAGACCAAAATGGAGATAAAATGACACTGAAATAAGGCTCAAAATGAATACCGATGTTACTCCATATATATAAGCAGCTATTCATATTATTTCACGCACATTTTGAAGTATCACATTAGAAAGCTGTATGGAGAAAGAAAAAATCAATAAAACTTCCTTGAATGACAAAAAAAGGTTTGGTGGATTTTGCTTTTGTCTAAGAAGAGTTAGCGCCCCAATCTACACGGACACCAGACTTGTGTGTTTAAGAGTCACAAACTTCTTAAACTCTGTTTGCTGGTGGGTAAGAGGCATGAGTTGCCTATAGTGCCAACTTTTGACCAAACTACACTGTGGCAGAGTTTATTTGCGCATTTCAAAAGTTTGCTCAACATTTGCTTGACAGTTGAAAGGAAGCTTGGCAATGTTTATCTTAGAGATTGAGGAAGCAAGTTATTTCTCAAAGTCTTGCTCAACCTGACTTTAAAAAGTACAAATATTCACAACCTTGGTCTGGGTTTACGTCGTTAGTGAATCCTCTGAGATGCAGAGTTTCCTGGGCAGACTGGAAGGCCTGTAGAGATGAAGTGAAGGGTTTAATTCTAGTTCCACATTAAAAACAACAACACTATTGTACTCCCATTTGTGTTACAAGGCACTGCTACTGCATTATCTTTACCTTGCTAGAATCTTTGTTGTTGGGGTGGATGACAAAACGGACCAGGAGAGATGTGTTGGTGACCCGGTCCTGTTCAAATTTACGGACCTCCTCCAGGACAACCCTTGATGACACGCTGTGAGGAAAACGAAGGACAACACCGGTCCCTAGCACAGGGAAAGCAACTGAACTGAAGCCTCTGATATGACAGGAAGCCAGAATTTTTCTGATACCCTGTCTCAGAACCTGGAAGATTTAATGATTAGAAGGTTACTTAACCAATTAGTTTTTAAGAGAGTAGGAACAACAAAACACAGACATAGTAAAGACAAAACTGGTTGCACAAAAAACCTAAGCGGACATATTCAACACACAAATTGACCTGGATTGCAGATCCATGTTGGTTATTATCCCAGGGGAGAAGGTTGAGGAAGAACACTCCTTTAGATTGAAGGTTAGGTATGTCCACCACCAGAACTATGTCACCAGGCAATGTGGCTCCTCCTGCTTCCATATGAAACTTTGCAGTCAGCTGAGGTCCAATCATGTCTGACAGAGCTTTTCCAACACGGGTCGAGATGGGATCATGGCCAACCATAGGGGATACCAGGCAATCCACCTAGGAGAATACAGCAATCTAATTTAATCCAAGTTAACAATTAAATGATCCTGACCACCATGTTTGACCAGATTAGTTTGTGAAACATCCTGAATCAAGTAGCAACGTTTAAAACAATTTTGCCAGGTTTCTCACCAGCTGGGTCTCCATGGTTCCCTGAATGATCTCTACACGGACACCATCTTCAGGAGGTCCAGCAGCGGCTCCTCCTTGATCTCTTGGTGCAGCGTTTGCGCTACTTATCCCTTGGAAAAGCCGGTCACATGCTTCCTGCATGGCCCTCACCACCTCTACTCTGTTATCAATCAGGATAACTCTGTTCAGACTTCGCCCTCCCTCACTGCCAAACTTCTTAACAGCAGTTACAATAGCGTCAGAGCACACAGCGACAGGAACACCAAACACACCTGAACTGATACAGGGCATGGCTATGGACCTGCACTCCATCCCCTCTGCTAAATTCAGAGCAGACTGGACAGTTTTTTCCAGTAACATCCTCTCTCTGCCACCTGATTTTCCTCCTACAGGCCCAACAGCATGCAGCAGTATCTTGCAGTTTAAGTTCCCCGCTGTGGTCACTACCACATCACCTGTACAAACTTTTCCAATCTGCTTTACTATAGCTCTGCTCTCCTTCTGCACCTCAGGGCCACCCGCCTTACTCAGTGCAGCAGCAACCCCACCACAGTGGTCCAGATCTTCATTGGCAGCGTTCACCAGGGCGTCGGCTTCCTGTTTGGTGATGTCACCCTGACACACCAGAACCTGGAACCCGTCCCGAAGGCTGTAGCTAGCAGCCGTTGTGTTTACTTCACTCAATCCTACACCAGATGCCAAAATCTGTCTTGTAGCGTGAAACTTATCCTGAAGCTGTATGAGACACTTTTGAGACTTAGCAACACTTAAAATGTTGTCTCTTCCAGAGGGACTTTCAAAATACCTTACAGCCCCTGGGAGGTCAATGGTGACTCTATCATGAACAAGGGAGTCCAGAAATGGACCTAGCCAGTTTCTGACATCAGTCACTTTTCCGGATGGACCTTCCATCACCAACATGGGCCCAGAGGAAGATGTTAAAGGATGGAAGGTCACACCTGAATAGTCAAAACCATGCAGCTTCAGCAATTGCGGTAAGAGTTGTGCTAACTCTGGGTAAGGAAGAATGACTTTGCCTTCTATGCTTGACTCGTCCAAAATAAACTGCACGACAACTTCACTGAGCTCTTCAACCTCTTTGGTATGGCCCAGTAGGCAGACCGCACTGTCTGAGCCAAACACAACCTGAGCCCTGTATTGGCTTTGGTTCATCTCATTTGTCTTGGACTTTAGCTTTTCCCGAAGACCAGATGGCACAGAGGAGCAGTTAGGAACATCAATCTTGACTTCCTTGAATTTTTCGTATAGTTTTTTTCTGCGTCATCCAGTTTATCAGCAGAGACAGAGAAGAAATGTACTTTTGTATCTCGTAACTCTATTTCCACCTTGCCACCAACCCCTAAAAAGTCCCCTAGCTTCTCTGGACCTTTGTATGCCTTTCTCAAGAAGGCCAAAAAATGTGGGCTCTTGTCAGAAACTGTCCTTTCTAACACAAAATTCTCCTGCTCAGAGATCCATTCTCCAGCCTTAAGAATCTCCTCCACAGAACCTTCCAAAACTAACTGACCTGCAGCTCCCTGCGTGACCTTCACTCCTGGAAAATCTTGTCGCAAACTGCGCTCAATCTCTTTCCAGAGGAGGCGGAGCTTGGCGTCGCCCAGTCGACGTATGCTTGTTTGCTTCTCACAGGAACCTGACCGTCGTTTAACAGACGAGTCCTCAAGATCCATCAACCTGGCGTTCACTTGAGAACGCTCCCCAACCACAACGGCCATCCCATTCTCTCCGTACACCTTCACCTCATCTGTGGTATTATGAGAGCTGCAGGACTGAAGTAAAGCTTTTACTTTGTGAGGGTCCACCTCATAGTGGCACAGGTAGCCATCTAAGAGTTTGTCTACCTCGGCTTTCCAATTTGTGACATCATCTACGGCACCAGCTTGAGCTAACCGGCTAACTAAAACCCTCCCCTCCTCTGGGTACAGCTGGGCAGAGCAGGCCACAGAGGTGAGTCCTTCCTCTAATTCTTTCACAGCCTTGGGGCACTCCTTTAGATAACGTAGGAGGTGCGAATCACGTCGTAGTTCATATTCTTCATCACTTGTTAGCAGGCTTGAGGTAAAACTGGACGGCTGTGTCTGCTGTTGGAAAGATTATATACAGTAAATCAAGTTTGGTGTTCAGAATATGACAACAGTTTATAAGAGTCATTGATGTTCATTTCACAAGAGTGTCTAAGATGCACAAAAATGCAAAAAGTACTGATATTTATAATGCTTAACTTATCAATAAATTGGACACATACCCTGAATCATTTAAAAAATAGTTAATTTCAATCATTCCAATCAAACTGAACTGATTGAGCTCTAGTAGTGCAACAGGTACTACTAGATACTATTTTGGAAGACTTTTCACTCTGACCTGTGATGATGTTGAGTCCAGTTTTGGTCTAACTGACTTGCTTGTAGTCGTGGATGTGATGGGAGAGCCGGTGGAAGGTCCAGGGGTGCTTCGCACAGTCAGCACCAGAGGACCCCCTGCTAACTCCAACACATGTTCAGATCTCTGCAGGACTCTTTCCTGATCTGAGACACATAAGGATTTATTACTTATTAGGCCTTATATTTTTCAAGACAAGTTTTCATTTTGGTTGCCCCTCCATCCTCCACCCTCTAATCCTATCCTTATTCTTATTTAAAGGAAATCTTGTGTGTAAAAAATGTTTAATTCCTGATTTATTTCCTGACTCTGTTAGTTGCTTTACTGTAGTTGTACTTTACTCTGCTGTAAAGTAAAAACTTAAAACAATGGTCACATGTCTCTGCCCAGGAGCCCTGTGTGTCCTAGTCCATCCATGCTTATAATATATGTGCAGTTTAATACTTCAACTTGGACAACTTTACGACAGCTGTTTCTTGCCACACCCTCACCAGTGGAGATGAAGTTATCAGTGATTAAAGGTCAGGCCTTGACATCATATTCGGTTGTTAATTATGTCTTTTGATCTATGAAATATTAGTATTAGTTTGTTTCACTTATTGCATTCGTATCAGTTCGCTGCACTTATTGTATTTTGTTTACTGCACTTATCCTATTCGTATTAGTTTGTAGCACTTACTGTATTCGTATTAGTCTGTTGCACTTATTGTTTTCATAGTAATTTGCCTCTGCACTATACTTTTGCTCTGGTTTATGCTTTAAGATGCTTGTTTAAGAAAGGAGATGCACTTATGACTTCTGGTGACTAGTAGTTCTCTTGAATACCTATGTTGAATACACTTCCTGTAAGTCGCTTTGGATAAAAGCGTCTGCTAAATGACTGTAATGTAATGTAATGTAATGAAATGTCTCACAACACCAGAAATACAGCATCAATATGCGTAGTTTAAGATGCATCCTGTACTATTTGAAGAGCAGCTCCTGAATGTGAAACTAAAATATGTTTTGAAATTAAGACATTGAATATACTGTACAGTAACCTGTTTAAAAAACAATAATAATTGACAGTCAAAAAAAAGTTTGGATGTGGCTCTACAAGCAGTCAAATTGGTCTCTTTCATAAAAAAATAAATGAATAATAATGGAATGCGATCAACATGTGACAGTGCAGGCATACTTTCACTTTCACCAGCAGAAGGCTTCCTAGGCCTACATGACAAAAAGAAAAAAAAGAAAAAAAAGAATCATCGACAGGGACCCAAATGAAAATATGAGCGTTTAAAAAATCACGTTTCTTACCATCTCGCTTATTAAAAGCGATGCTGTAAACGTCACCGTGGACGTTTGTGATCGATCCGCAGTCTCCACCTCCAGTTTTGCGACGCACACGAAAGCAATTCTCGATTTTCTTCTTTAGTTCTTCGTCCATACTGGGACACTCGAAGAAGACAGGGTTCTGGTAAGAGTCACCCATGGTGTAAAACACTGGATATACTTTATAATTAATATAAGGCCTCCGACTACAGCAGGAGCGGACTAAGCAGGTGCAACCGGGTTCCGGTCTTGTCTCAAATGCAGGATCAGGTGGTTATAGTTGGCATTCCTCGACAAAAACATTCCTGACTTACAGTAAGTCCCTCTGTTTCCCAGTTTACAACCAACCAGCCAAAAGGAATGTGGTATCAGAGCCTCTTTAACAGCAGTCGAAAGTGAAAGTAAATGTACTCTTAAAGGAACAGTGTTCAGCATTTCGGGGGATAGAGTGACAGAAATGGAATATAATATTATTAAGTATGTTTTTTCCGAAGTGTAATCACCTGTAAATAAGAATGGGATATTCTATTGCACACTTTTTTTACACACAATTTTTTTTCTTCTCCATGTGTGAGCAAGCTATAATATCCGATTGTAAATTCCTTCGCAGTGGACAGCAAAAAGTTGAAATATTTTTAAAGCAACAGTGTGTGTAACATTTAGGGGGATTTATGGGCAGGAATATGAATATAGTATCCATAACTATGTGTTTATTGATATACTATAAAGTAGCTCCACCTGTAAAAAATATGTAAAATGCTGATTTTGATGACTTTCATGACTCGAAACTCAAAACAAATAACATTGAACATATTTCAATATACATAATAATAAAATCTCCCACGGGTGCCTATTTTCATTCAGAAGGAGTTCCTTACTTTTGAGGATATTTTTCTGATAATACTATTGTACTTTGACTTATAATGCCGCATTAAGTGGTAGGGTGTAAGGGTATGAGTACTTTTTCAATCACTGCTCTTTATATTCTTGAATTTAAGAATGACACCCATAGAAAATACACTGAATACCATTATATTTAGAGTAAGCAGCATTTTTATTTAAATCAATTGTATTAATTGTTAAAAATTGTGATAGGGTAGTCTGCATCTTCTGCCTCATCTTCTCTTAGTTGAACGTTAGAAATGTCACAAAACTTCTCAATTGTTTAACAGTTTAATCAGCGTCAGAAAAATCTAATGTTTACATAAAACTCAAAATTAATATGATGAAATAATAATATGATTTTACACATGTTCAACAACAACGTATCTAACCAAAATTTAGTATATGAAATGTTTACTATAGCGAAGCAGTATATGTTTGTGCATTTATTTTCTCTTATTGTGCCACACTGATGGGATGCAAAATACAACTTCAAGAGATGCAAAAACAAAAGCCGGTTCTTTAAATATGAGAAATCTGACAACATCCTTCATTAAATCTCCAATGATCACTGTTTGTGTTAGTCATCTCTCATCCAGCTATGATGAAAAAAGTCATTCAGATATTCCTAAATCAGGACAGGGAGACAAAACAAAACCATATAAGGGTTACATTTAATTCCAAAATGTAAAAATTCTTAGTAATTATGCAGTTTGTTATAATTAACATTTTGTCAAGGAGAGGAGAAACATGATGTAAACTTATTGCACTGGAGAATAATTCAGTCTAAATATGACGTCTGTAGCCAGGGAGTTATAATTATTAGTTATTTCTGAACTTACTATAAAGCACAGATGAAATTATAAGTGTCCCATTCCTCCCGACGATACCACTGTGATCTCCTCCTGCGCTCATGGCCACAGCGAGGTTACACTCCTCAGTCTTGTATTCCGAGGCCCACTTCTCGTAGCAAACCAGCTCGTCACTGACCCAGAACCATGAATCCAGAACGCAGTTGTAGCGCAGTCCCATCCAGACGTGGGGACTGTTGGCCATCTTGGCTCTCTCTTGGACCCATCTCTGCTCGTCATGGTTAGTGATGGAGACCAGGTAGTGGTGTTTCTCTCTGCAGTAGTTCAAGGCCTCCTCCCAGGTCTTGTTCTCCTTGATCAGGATCACTTTATCTGTCATGGTAGAAATGGAGACAAGCACAGGATCACAGCAGCAGCTTTGTTGGTGTTCTCTTGACTTTTGAGAGCACTGCGCTCCAATATGGTTTATTGAAATCATGTTTGGTGCTGATGGTGAATATTTTTAAATGCCTTTTCGCAACTTGTAAGGAACATTATAGGGGATTATTTCGCAAAAAAATAGTTATAATATTAATAGGTATGTATTCTTTAGTGAATAATCCCCTGAAAATGAGAATCGTTGGGTTTTGGTTACCTCAGAATGAGACGTTTATATCTATCTGCAAACTACAACCTCACCACTAGATGACGCCAAAAACCCGACACACTGGATCTTTAAGTGACATTTTATGTTAGAGCAAGCAGCGTCATAACAAAGTCTCTAAAAGAAAGCAGACGGAGCTCATGTACATGAAGCAAATAAGTAATCACCTTCATAGCAATAGAAGGGTTTTGTTTCATTGCATTTATCCGACTTCCATTTTCCATTTGACATAGTCATAGCACATGTATTGTTGCCTTCTTCAAATACACTTTCCTCCGGATTCCAGTGTCTGAAAGAGACACTACTCTCATCTGACCACCTCCAGGTGTCTGTGAACAGGCCGATCCACCTGCCATCTTGATCCACAAGCGACTTATTCTTAAATTCTGGGTCATTTAACTGTTCGAGTCCACTGATCAGGTCTGTGTAACTTTCTCTGCAGTAGCTCTGAGCCTCTAGCCAGGACTTCTTATTTTGACTCAAGTAGAATTTGTTTTGCTGGGTTTCTGTGGAATGAACAGAAACACTTAAGAAATACACATTTTTATTTTTTATTATGTCTTGTAAAATTCTATTTGATTATTTTAAACATGTGAAATAAATGAACATGATTCCACTGCATTTTCAGATATTTACTAGATGAAAGTGTTTGGAATAATGAGCTGAATCACATCATTTCTTCTAAAATAGAAAATAAATAAACCACAAAAGCGTAAGGCCTATACTTGATTAAAGACAAAAATAAATTGTAGATATTTTTTCTATCATCATTACACCCAAAAAAAGATGAAGTATATGTCCACATGGACAACTATTGTTAGACTAAATGGTATTCTGTATACACATAACATTTTTAGCCAACTCACCATCGTAGCAGATAAAATATCTCTGAGATTGACAACGGACATCATGCCAATTGTTCCCTTTCACTATCACACAGTTTTCACGATCTTTGTCCCTGCCGTCCGGCTCGTTTGTACCCCATTTTGTCTCACTATCGTTGACTCTGTTTAGGTTTCGTAGACCAATCCATGCTCCATTTTGATTATCTTTATGGTCTGCGAGTCTCTTCACATCCGTCATGTCAAACACTGTGGCCAGGTCAGTGTAATTCTTTCTGCAATGATTCTTGGCTTCATCCCAGGTCTTACTCTCTTTAACAAAGTGGTACTCGTAGAGGCGACTTACGCAGAAGGAACACTGACCTAAAAACAGAAAAATACGTGAAAGAATTTAACAGGGAGTCTGACTATTCTTATATCATTTGAGAGGTGCAATCGTTTTGAGCCGTAGTGATTCTAACTAAAATAAATTCAAACAGAAGCAGATGATCCACTTACCCATCAGGATGAGCACAAACAGACTCCTCTGCATCTTTGCTCTGTTAGATGAAACTGATATTTTTAGTGTGCAGTGAACCAAACCCAATTTTTTTTAACAGTTTGTTTGTTCAGTTATAAATAAAACAAACACTGTACCACACTTTACGGTATACAAAGTTAAGTCTAATAAGGAAGAGGAACGCTAGGAAATATGCAAACCGTTGTCAAAGCAGAACTAACAGTGTGCATGCATCACTTTTTTCATCCGACATAAGACATTTATTTGAATACAATTTCACGATTATACAAGAAACTAAAATGAAAGTTTCTGTGTAAGCTTCTGATGTTCTGTTTGCTTCTATTATCAGAATTATTGTCATTTTCTTGAATTCACATGTAATACAAGGAACAAGAGGAACACGATGTGAGATGAAAATATATCAGTCAAATCAAAGGACATTTATTCTAATTGATTGCATTATATGGTCAGGTGTTCCTGTTATTCTGTCCACCATATGCTGTTGTTATAAACCACAAAATAAAGTCTGGTAAATAATCGAGTTTCTGTATTATGAGTAAATAAACCCTACTGTAAATGATATTACGTGTCATTGGAGAAGTAAGAAAGGCTGTGTATTAGAATTACTAGTAGTCACTTATACAACAATATATAGCTGTAACATGTATTTTTTATAAAACAGGCAGAAAAAGTAACCATTGTTATGACATTGAGTAATGTCTGCAGAGCAAGCTGCATGCATCCCCTCCAAAAAACACAAAAAAAACTTTCTGAACCTGAAGACTGAAACCAACAGCAAGAAATAGTCCACTAGCTTCACAAACCTTCAAAGTATTAAAGTGTTATTGTATTTTTTTGCATTATAAGGTCAGGTTTTCTTCTTATTTTGTCGATCAATCAATTGTAAATATCTGTAAACCTTGTTGGAAATAAGCTGATGTGTAATTTGTACGTCTGGCAAATTAAAAAATGCAAATTGTCAATCTGATTCGATGTGAGATAATGTGAAATATAAACTGAAGAGAGACAATGTTGCATCGTCCACCTCTGCACAATAAACAATATATTAAAATGACACAACAGAATCATAACTTACATTTTGTAAGTCTTCCTCTCAGCTGCTTCACCCTGGTGTCTCTCCTCATGTACTGATGAAGACTCAAGACATAAACCAGGCAGGTGCTCTCTTTTAGCCCCCTTTATGCCAGCATTTGAACATTAAAATACAGAATTGGGATGTCCATCAGAGAGGAGAAATGATCCTCTGATGACACGAATGTCATTTACATGATGTAACAGGTAAACAAAGAGGAACACACTTCCCTGTTGACTGTCCAACGTGCAGCATGAACGTTGTTATACCAAGAAAATCTACTTATAAGGAGAATACTTTACATTTAACTGTTCTGAAAAAAACAATTATCGCAATGTCAACAATTCAATTTTGTAAAATACAAAGTTTGGTTTCACATTGTCAACAATGCCATCATTTCACAATGATATCAAATTCCATTACAATGTAAGTCCATTTCTATTAAAGTTAATGTTTTAGGAGTGTAGTATATTTTAACAATTTTTAATCTGAACTACTCAACCTACTCAACCAAACGATGTACAAACAACAAAGTAGAGTAAAAGATACATCTTAAAGGAGCGTTGCGTAGGTTCTAGTGGCATCTAGTGGTGAGGTTGCAGATTGCAAAGGGCCCATTCTAAGTTACGGAAAAACACACAACGACTCTTAGTTTCAGGTGATCATACACTAATGAATTTGTGGCAGTGGGCGTGGTCTGCGCTCAGCTGCAGGGGAGCGAGTGGTTTGCGATCCGTGGAAGCTGGACCGAGTGCGCCCGAGAAGCCGGGCAGCGAAGCGAAGCCCACGACAGTCTGCATTTTGTGTTTATTTTGAGCAAATAAAAATCCTGTGTTAAACTTACCTGTCGAAGCCCGTATTTGTGTTGGGGAGAACCTACGGGTAGTCAAGAGACGGCTACACTGGCGCCTGAAGAGGAACCTCAACACGCGGATGACGGAGCAGCAGACACAGCCGGTGGCGGCGTTGGCCCAGATGCTGCGGGAGATCGCGGCCATGCACCAGCAACAGGCAGAGGTGAACCGGCGGCAGATGGAGGCACTCCACAGCCAGGCGGAGATGCAGACCCGGGTCCTGGAGAGCCTGCTGTCCCGGTCGGGGGTGGCGGCTCCACCCCCTCCGTCACCGCTCACAGGCATGGCGCTCCATAAAATGTCCGCGGAAGAGGACCCACAGACCTTCCTGGAGATGTTTGAGGGGTCCGCGGCGGCATGCGGGTGGCCGGCGGCTGAGTGGTCCGTGCGCCTGCTTCCCTTGCTGTCAGGGGAGGCCCAAACTCGGCACTCGGCCTGCCATCGTCCTCGCAGGGACACTTCCAGGACATTAAAAAAGCCGTCCTTGATAGGACGGGTTTCTCCCCCGAGGACCACCGTCGCCGGTTCCGGAGCACGAAATGGACACCCACCGACCGTCCTTTCGTGTATGCCCAGAAGCTGAGAGACGCAGGTGGCTACAGCCAGGGAGTCTGCTGGGGAGCAGAAGATGCTGGAGAGGATCGTTATTGAACAGTTTGTGGAAGGCCTCCCGACTGGGACGTCGGAATGGGTGCGGTGCCACCGACCTAGGGACTTGGGGGCGGCCTTTATCCTCGCGGAGGATCACCTCGCCGTCCACCCCCGGGGACAGGCAGCAGAGGGGCGGACATCAGCGCCTGTCCGACCGACTCCTGCTCCTCGCAGGAAGTTCCTCACCCCAGCCTACCTCCATCACCCCCCACAAGCTCACTCATTTCAACCCCGCAATAACCAACCCTCTGTTTCCTCCCATCTCCAGCCTCCAGCTGCTACAGGCGCTGTTCCCAACCCACAGGGGGCCCCTCAGGCGTCGGAGCAGGAGTGTTGGAGGTGTGGGCGGCCCGGTCACTTCCGCAGAGAATGTCCACTGATGGAGGTCGGCCAGGTGATCCGGCCCGCCAGCACCCTCCTCCGGTCCGGGGGACATACAGCGTTCCGGTAAGGATTCAAGGGGGTGTACACCAGGCTATGGTGGACTTGGGCTGTACACAGTCCATGGTCCACCAGAACTTGGTTCGGCCCGGGATGTTGGTAGAGGCAAAGTGGGTAGAGATAAGGTGTGTGCATGGGGATGTTCACAGATATCCTGTTGTGTCAGTTGAAATTAAACACAGGGTCAAAACGCATAGAATTAGGGCTGCGGTTAGCTCCCGCCTTGCACACCCATTGATTTTGGTTTTCTTCTTCTTTTTTCTCTATATGGAATCAGTATGGGGATAAATCAAAACATAATACTTATTTAACTTAATTTCCATTTATTTTCATAGCTTTGTTGCATACAAACACTTCTGTTAACCTCCCCCACTGTGCACCAATGATCACACTAACATGTCAGAAATATTGTAAAGTAACCATTTTTAATAAGCAGTCCACCACAGAAGAACATGATTTTTTAAGAAGCCATAATCATCTATCGGTTGTACATTTTGAACAAGTTAATAAAATAAAAGTAAATATATTTTCAGTTTTCATCTTTTAACAGTGATAAAAAAGAGGTAAGATTTCATGTTAATAGTACATCAATATAATATTAATAAAGTTAAGTAAGTAAGACAGTGACGTACTTTTCTTGTTGTCTAATAAAGTTATGCTTTTGGCAGATAAATGAAGGGAAAAAACTTTAAAAACCAAAAAAAAAACAATCATTGCGGCATAGTTGCAATGAGCGGCATTACACAATGGTTAAAAAATAAAAACTTGTGGAAAACAATCAGAGAAACTGAGAGCAGATGTGATTGGCTGTTGCTTAATTGTCCAATTTGAGGTGGAATGACACTCTGGTGACATGAGTGGACTTCTTGTTGCTGTGTCTCAGTCTGCTGCCATCTGCTGGAATAATCCAGTACAGCATGTAGAGCAGAGGGGAGGTGGATTGTATGATTAAAAGACTGAATTACGCATATTTCATTTACAAAAATGCATTTAAAAGCATTTGTATTTGCTAATCAGAACATCCAGTGTCCGGTGGGTCATTCCTGTGAGCAAAAAAATAATAATCAACCAATCAGTTTGTACAAGAAGCAGCATCCACATGAGTTTAAATTATAATTTGAGATCCAAAATATGTCATTTTTAACTTCCTTCTAGGATAAAACAAAAGGAGTGTTTTCTGATTTGGATGGACGAAATAATTTGATCTGTGCCTTAGAAATCACTGTTGAAAAATAAATCAGTTTCATGATGTAACAATTCAGAATTACTCGGTTAGGTTTAACAACAGGTTAAAGAAAAGAATAGTTTTGGGTAAAATAGGCACTTGTTTGAGTGAAAAAAGAGAAAACCACTCCATGATTTAACGGTTCATTCAGCGTCAGAGAAAGCAATCATCTGTTTATATAAAACTCCATAAATGTGATCATCAAAAATAAAGATTTTACATGATTAATGCACATAGCCATAACCAGCTATTAAACAAAACGTGACAAAAAAGAAGTTCAAATGTTCCATTTTGAATACGTGGAAGCATTATCAAACCAGCATGTAAACTGGTGTATTTATTCCCATTCCAACCATAACATGCAACATCAAAAGATGAATAAACAATCCACATTTTAAGAGAAAGACAATATAACAACTTCAGAAAACAGAAAGTGATCTTTCAGGTGTTCCTGAAACAGAATGTGGAGACAGAAAAAATCCCTTTCCCAATATAAAATCTGCTGTTGGAAAGTCTGGAATTTCACAAATCTCTTCCCCCTTAGATTGTAATTCCTACGTTTCCCAGAATGCCATTCCATAGACACAGAGGATAAGCATAATTTAAAGTCACACCACTGCAAACAAACTGAGTAAATGTATAAAACGCCCGTCACCAGTGACTAAATTGGGTTTTTAACACTTAGAACAGATGAAATTAAACTTCTCGTCAGCATTCTTTTTGAACCACTTATGTTGTCCTCCTGTTTCCATGGCTCCAGACAGGTTACATTCATCCGTCCCTCTAGGTGATTCCCAGTTCTTGTAGTTGAGCACCTCGTCACTGACCCAGAACCATGAATCCAGAAGGCAGTTGTAGCGCAGTCCCATCCAGACGTGGGGACTGTTGGCCATCTTGGCTCTCTCTTGGACCCATCTCTGCTCGTCATGGTTAGTGATGGAGACCGGGTTACGGTGTTTCTCTCTGCAGTAGTTCAAGGCCTCCTCCCAGGTCTTGTTCTCCTTGATCAGGATCACTTTATCTGTCATGGTAGAAATGGAGACAAGCACAGGATCACAGCAGCAGCTTTGTTGGTGTTCTCTTGACTTTTGAGAGCACTGCGCTCCAATATGGTTTATTTAAATCATGTTTGGTGCTGATGGTGAATATTTTTAAATGCCTTTCGCAACTTGTAAGGAACATTATAGGGGATCATTTCGCAAAAAAAATAGTTATAATATTAATAGGTATGTATTCTTTAGTGAATAATCCCCTGAAAATGAGAATCGTTGGGTTTTGGTTACCTCAGAATGAGACGTTTATATCTATCTGCAAACTACAACCTCACCACTAGATGACGCCAAAAACCCGACACACTGGATCTTTAAGGGACATTTTATGTTAGAGCAAGCAGCGTCATAACAAAGTCTCTAAAAGAAAGCAGACAGAGCTCATGTACATGAAGCAAATAAGTAATCACCTTCATAGCAATAGAAGGGTTTTGTTTCATTGCATTTATCCGACTTCCATTTTCCATTTGACATAGTCATAGCACATGTATTGTTGCCTTCTTCAAATACACTTTGGTCCGGATTCCAGTGTCTGAAAGAGACACTACTCTCATCTGACCAACTCCAGGTGTCTGTGAACAGGCCGATCCACCTGCCAACTTGATCCACAAGCGACTTATTCTTAAATTCTGGGTCATTTAACTGTTCGAGTCCACTGATCAGGTCTGTGTAATTTTCTCTGCAGTATCTCTGAGCCTCTAGCCAGGAACTCTCATTTTGACTCAAATAGAATTTGTTTTGCTGGGTTTCTGTGGAATGAACAGAAACACTTAAGAAATACACATTTTTATTTTTTATTATGTCTTGTAAAATCCTATTTTATTATTTTAAACATGTGAAATAAATGAACATGATTCCACTGCATTTTCAGGTATTTACTAGATGAAAGTGTGTGGAATAATGAGCTGAATCACATAATTTCTTCTAAAATAGAAAATAAATAAACCACAAAAGCGTAAGGCCTATACTTGATTAAAGACAAAAATAAATTGTAGATATTTTTTCTATCATCATTACACCCAAAAAAAGTATATGTATAGTATATGTTCACATGGACAACTATTGTTAGACTAAATGGTATTCTGTATACACATAACATTTTTAGCCAACTCACCATTGTAGCAGATAAAATGTCTCCCAGTATCACAGAGGGCATCATGCCAATTGTTCCCTTTCACTATCACACAGTTTTCAGGGTAGTTGGAGTCGTCCGGCTCTCCTTCAGCCCATTTTGTCTCACTATCGTTGAACTCCACTCCTGGCTGAGACCAGTGCCACGTCCTGTTGACTCTGTTTTGGTTTCGTAGCCCAATCCATGCTCCATTTTGATTATTTTTATGGTCAATGAGGCTCTTCACATCCGTCATGTCAAACACTGTGGCCAGGTCAGTGTAATTCTTTCTGCAATGATTCTTGGCTTCATCCCAGGTCTTACTCTCTTTAACAAAGTGGTACTCGTAGAGGCGACTTACGCAGAAGGAACACTGACCTAAAAACAGAAAAATACGTGAAAGAATTTAACAGGGAGTCTGACTATTCTTATATCATTTGAGAGGTGCAATCGTTTTGAGCCGTAGTGATTCTAACTAAAATAAATTCAAACAGAAGCAGATGATCCACTTACCCATCAGGATGAGCACAAACAGACTCCTCTGCATCTTTGCTCTGTTAGATGAAACTGATATTTTTAGTGTGCAGTGAACCAAACCCAATTTTTTTTAACAGTTTGTTTGTTCAGTTATAAATAAAACAAACACTGTACCACACTTTACGGTATACAAAGTTAAGTCTAATAAGGAAGAGGAACGCTAGGAAATATGCAAACCGTTGTCAAAGCAGAACTAACAGTGTGCACACATCACTTTTTTTTTTTCATCCGACATAAGACATTTATTTGAATACAATTTTACGATTATACAAGAAACTAAAATGAATGTTTCTGTGTAAGCTTCTGATGTTCTGTTTGCTTCTATTATCAGAATTATTGTCATTTTCTTGAATTCACATGTAATACAAGGAACAAGAGGAACACGATGTGAGATGAAAATATATCAGTCAAATCAAAGGACATTTATTGTAATTGATTGCATTATATGGTCAGGTGTTCCTGTTATTCTGTCCACCATATGTTGTTGTTATAAAGCACAAAATAAAGTCTGATAAATAATCAAGTTTCCGTATTATGAGTAAATAAACCCTACTGTAAATGATATTACGTGTCATTGGAGAAGTAAGAAAGGCTGTGTATTAGAATTACTAGTAGTCACTTATACAACAATATATAGCTGTAACATGTATTTTTTATAAAACAGGCAGAAAAAGTAACCATTGTTATGACATTGAGTAATGTCTGCAGAGCAAGCTGCAATGCATCCCCTCCAAAAAACACAAAAAAACAGAATCCTGAACCTGAAGACTGAAACCAACAGCAAGAAATAGTCCACTAGCTTCACAAACCTTCAAAGTATTAAAGCGTTATTGTATTTTTTTGCATTATAAGGTCAGGTTTTCTTCTTATTTTGTCGATCAATCAATTGTAAATATCTGTAAACCTTATTGGAAATAAGCTGATGTGTAATTTGTACGTCTGGCAAATTAAAAAATGCAAATTGTCAATCTGATTCGATGTGAGATAATGTGAAATATAAACTGAAGAGAGACAATGTTGCACCGTCCACCTCTGCACAATAAACAATATATTAAAATGACACAACAGAATCATAACTTACATTTTGTAAGTCTTCCTCTCAGCTGCTTCACCCTGGTGTCTCTCCTCATGTACTGATGAAGACTCAAGACATAAACCAGGCAGGTGCTCTCTTTTAGCCCCCTTTATGCCAGCATTTGAATATTAAAATACAGAAGTGGGATGTCCATCAGAGAGGAGAAAGGATCCTCTGATGACACGAATGTCATTTACATGATGTAACAGGTAAACAAAGAGGAACACACTTCCCTGTTGACTGTCCAACGTGCAGCATGAACGTTGTTATACCAAGAAAATCTACTTATAAGGAGAATACTTTAAATTTAAGTTAACTGTTCTGAAAAAACTTAGTATTGTAATGTCAAAAAATTCAATTTTGTAAAATCCAAAGTTTGTTTTTTCCCCTGAATTTGAGGATAAATGTGATTTTAAGGCATTTTTTTGTTGTTATTCTATTTATTTTCTCATACATACTCTAGAACATTGTAAACAATGCCATCATTTCACAATGATATCAAATTCCATTACAATGTAAGTCCATTTCTATTAAAGTTAATGTTTTAGGAGTGTAGTATATTTTAACAATATTTAATCTGAACTACTCAAACATTTCAATAGCTCTGTTTACTTTGTAAATATACATTTTTTAACATGTGTTGCAGAAGCTATTTTCATGGTTACTGATGTATGTGTTTAAATATAAAGTTTATGGTGTAGAGTCCATCTAATAAAAACTGATTTCTGTAGACGACGTGCAAACAACAAAGTAGAGTAAAAGATACATCTTAAAGGAGCGTTGCGTAGGTTCTAGTGGCATCTAGTGGTGAGGTTGCAGATTGCAAAGGGCTCATTCTAAGTTACGGAAAAACACACAACGACTCTTAGTTTCAGGTGATCATACACTAATGAATTGTAATCCATATCTGCTCATAGATCCCCCTAAATGATACACACTGGTCCTTCAATCAAGCTGTTTTATCTAAACTCTCACTATGATCTTTACCCGGCCTTAACTGAATACATGTTGCTCCTACACAAACAGTACTCAATGCTTTTATTGCCATGTTTCACACAACTAAAACACACATTCTGTGTATTTTTAAGCCCCTAATATTGTAAGTCTGGCAATATTAGTAGAAGTAGAAGTAGAAGAATTTAGCCAGTGTTTTTTTCTTCTTCTTTTTTTCTCTATATGGAATCAGTATGGGGATAAATCAAAACATAATACTTATTTAACTTAATTTCCATTTATTTTCATAGCTTTGTTGCATACAAACACTTCTGTTAACCTCCCCCACTGTGCACCAATGATCACACTAACATGTCAGAAATATTGTAAAGTAACCATTTTTAATAAGCAGTCCACCACAGAAGAACATGATTTTTAAGAAGCCATAATCATCTATCGGTTGTACATTTTGAACAAGATAATAAAATAAAAGTAAATATATTCTCAGTTTTCATCTTTTAACTGTGATAAAAAAAGGTAAGATTTCATGTTAATAGTACATCAAAATAATATTAATAAAGTTAAGTAAGTAAGACAGTGACGTACTTTTCTTGTTGTCTAATAAAGTTATGCTTTTGGCAGATAAATGAGGGGAAAAAACTTTAAAAACCAAAAAAAAAAAACAATCATTTCGGCATAGTTGCAATGAGCGTTATGGCACAATGGTTAAAAAATAAAAACTTGTGGAAAACAATCAGAGAAACTGAGAGCAGATGCGATTGGCTGTTGCTTAATTGTCCTGTGAGCAAAAAAGTAATAATCAACCAATCAGTTTGTACAAGAAGCAGCATCCACATGAGTTTAAATTATAATTTGAGATCCAAAATATGTCATTTTTAACTTCCTTCTAGGATAAAAACAAAAGGAGTGTTTTCTGATTTGGATGGACGAATTTGAGTCCAGTTTCATGATGTAACAATTCAAAATTACTCGGTTAGGTTTAACAACAGGTTAAAGAAAAGAATAGTTTTGGGTAAAATAGGCACTTGTTTGAGTGAAAAAAGAGAAAACCACTCCATGATTTAACGGTTCATTCAGCGTCAGAGAAAGCAATCATCTGTTTGTATAAAACTCCATAAATGTGATCATCAAAAATAAAGATTTTACATGATTAATGCACATAGCCATAACCAGCTATTAAACAAAACGTGACAAAAAAGAAGTTCAAATGTTCCATTTTGAATACGTGGAAGCATTATCAAACCAGCATGTAAACTGGTGTATTTATTCCCATTCCAACCATAACATGCAACATCAAAAGATGAATAAACAATCCACATTTTAAGAGAAAGACAATATAACAACTTCAGAAAACAGAAAGTGATCTTTCAGGTGTTCCTGAAACAGAATGTGGAGACAGAAAAAATCCCTTTCCCAATATAAAATCTGCTGTTGGAAAGTTTGTAATTTCACAAATCTCTTCCCCTTAGATTGTAATTCCTACGTTTCCCAGAATGCCATTCCATAGACCCAGAGGATAAGCATAATTTAAAGTCACACCACTGCAAACAAACTGAGTAAATGTATAAAACGCCCGTCACCAGTGACTAGATTGGGTTTTTAACACTTAGAACAGATGAAATTAAACTTCTCGTCAGCATTCTTTTTGAACCACTTATGTTGTCCTCCTGTTTCCATGGCTCCAGACAGGTTACATTCATCCGTCCCTCTAGGTGATTCCCAGTTCTTGTAGTTGACCACCTCGTCACTGACCCAGAACCAGAAATCCAGAGCGCAGGTGTAGCGCAGTCCCATCCAGACGTGGGGACTGTTGGCCATCTTGGCTCTCTCTTGGACCCATCTCTGCTCGTCATGGTTAGTGATGGAGACCGGGTAGTGGTGTTTCTCTCTGCAGTAGTTCAAGGCCTCCTCCCAGGTCTTGTTCTCCTTGATCAGGATCACTTTATCTGTCATGGTAGAAATGGAGACAAGCACAGGATCACAGCAGCAGCTTTGTTGGTGTTCTCTTGACTTTTGAGAGCACTGCGCTCCAATATGGTTTATTTAAATCATGTTTGGTGCTGATGGTGAATATTTTTAAATGCCTTTTCGCAACTTGTAAGGAACATTATAGGGGATTATTTCGCAAAAAAATAGTTATAATATTAATAGGTATGTATTCTTTAGTGAATAATCCCCTGAAAATGAGAATCGTTGGGTTTTGGTTACCTCAGAATGAGACGTTTATATCTATCTGCAAACTACAACCTCACCACTAGATGACGCCAAAAACCCGACACACTGGATCTTTAAGGGACATTTTATGTTAGAGCAAGCAGCGTCATAACAAAGTCTCTAAAAGAAAGCAGACAGAGCTCATGTACATGAAGCAAATAAGTAATCACCTTCATAGCAATAGAAGTTGTTTCTTTTACTGCATTTATCCGACTTCCATTTTCCATTTGACATAGTCATAGCACATTTATTGTTGCCTTCTTCAAATACACTTTGGTCCGGATTCCAGTGTCTGAAAGAGACACTACTCTCATCTGACCACCTCCAGGTGTCTGTGAACAGGCCGATCCACCAGCCATCTTGATCCACAAGCGACTTATTCTTAAATTCTGTGTCATTTAACTGTTCGAGTCCACTGATCAGGTCTGTGTGATTTTCTCTGCAGTATCTCTGAGCCTCTAGCCAGGACTTCTTCATTTCAATGAAATATGATTTGTTTTGCTGGGTTTCTGTGGAATGAACAGAAACACTTAATAAATGCACATTTCTATGTATTATTATGTCTTGTAAAATCCTATTTTATTATTTTAAATAAATGAACATGATTCCACTGCATTTTCAGATATTTACTAGATGAAAGTGTTTGGAATAATGAGCTGAATCACATCATTTCTTGTAAAATAGAAAATAAATAAACCACAAAAGCGTAAGGCCTATACTTGATTAAAAACAAAAATAAATTGTAGATATTTTTTCTATCATCATTACACCCAAAAAAGAAAGTATATGTATAGTATATGTTCACATGGACAACTATTGTTAGACTAAATGGTATTCTGTATACACACAACATTTTTAGCCAACTCACCATCGTAGCAGATAAAATATCTCTCAGAATCACAGAGGAGCATCATGCCAATTGTTCCCTTTCACTATCACACAGTTTTCAGGGTTTTTCCCTGTCGTCCGGCTCTCCTTCAGCCCATTTTGTCTCACTATCGTTGAACTCCACTCCTGGCTGAGACCAGTGCCACGTCCTGTTGACTCTGTTTTGGTTTCGTAGCCCAATCCATGCTCCATTTTGATTATTTTTATGGTCAATGAGGCTCTTCACATCCGTCATGTCAAACACTGTGGCCAGGTCAGTGTAATTCTTTCTGCAATGATTCTTGGCTTCATCCCAGGTCTTACTCTCTTTGACAAAGTGGTACTCGTAGAGGCGACTTACGCAGAAGGAACACTGACCTAACAACAGAAAAATACGTGAAAGAATTTAACAGAGAGTCTGACTATTCTTATATCATTTGAGAGGTGCAATCGTTTTGAGCCGTAGTGATTCTAACTAAAATAAATTCAAACAGAAGCAGATGATCCACTTACCCATCAGGATGAGCACAAACAGACTCCTCTGCATCTTTGCTCTGTTAGATGAAACTGATATTTTTAGTGTGCAGTGAACCAAACCCAATTTTTTTTTTAACAGTTTGTTTGTTCAGTTATAAATAAAACAAACACTGTACCACACTTTACGGTATACAAAGTTAAGTCTAATAAGGAAGAGGAACGCTAGGAAATATGCAAACCGTTGTCAAAGCAGAACTAACAGTGTGCATGCATCACTTTTTTCATCCGACATAAGACATTTATTTGAATACAATTTTACGATTATACAAGAAACTAAAATGAATGTTTCTGTGTAAGCTTCTGATGTTCTGTTTGCTTCTATTATCAGAATTATTGTCATTTTCTTGAATTCACATGTAATACAAGGAACAAGAGGAACACGATGTGAGATGAAAATATATCAGTCAAATCAAAGGACATTTATTGTAATTGATTGCATTATATGGTCAGGTGTTCCTGTTATTCTGTCCACCATATGCTGTTGTTATAAACCACAAAATAAAGTCTGGTAAATAATCAAGTTTTTGTATCATGAGTAAATAAACCCTACTGTAAATGATATTACGTGTCATTGGAGAAGTAAGAAAGGCTGTGTATTAGAATTACTAGTAGTCACTTATACAACAATATATAGCTGTAACATGTATTTTTTATAAAACAGGCAGAAAAAGTAACCATTGTTATGACATTGAGTAATGTCTGCAGAGCAAGCTGCAAGCATCCCCACAAAAAACACAAAACAAACAGCATCCTGAACCTGAAGACTGAAACCAACAGCAAGAAATAGTCCACTAGCTTCACAAACCTTCAAAGTATTAAAGTGTTATTGTATTTCTTTGCATTATAAGGTCAGGTTTTCTTCTTATTTTGTCGATCAATCAATTGTAAATATCTGTAAACCTTGTTGGAAATAAGCTGATGTGTAATTTGTATGTCTGGCAAATTAAAAAATGCAAATTGTCAATCTGATTCGATGTGAGATAATGTGAAATATAAACTGAAGAGAGACAATGTTGCACCGTCCACCTCTGCACAATAAACAATATATTAAAATGACACAACAGAATCATAACTTACATTTTGTAAGTCTTCCTCTCAGCTGCTTCACCCTGGTGTCTCTCCTCATGTACTGATGAAGACTCAAGACATAAACCAGGCAGGTGCTCTCTTTTAGCCCCCTTTATGCCAGCATTTGAATATTAAAATACAGAAGTGGGATGTCCATCAGAGAGGAGAAAGGATCCTCTGATGACACGAATGTCATTTACATGATGTAACAGGTAAACAAAGAGGAACACACTTCCCTGTTGACTGTCCAACGTGCAGCATGAACGTTGTTATACCAAGAAAATCTACTTATAAGGAGAATACTTTACATTTAAGTTAACTGTTCTGGAAAAACCCATTGTTGTAATGTCAACAATTCAATCTTGTAAAATCCAAAGTTTGTTTTTTCCCCTGAATTTGAGGATAAATGTGATTTTAAGGCATTTTTTTTGTTTGTTATTCTATTTATTTTCTCATACATACTCTAGAACATTGTAAACAATGCCATCATTTCACAATGATATCAAATTCCATTACAATGTAAGTCCATTTCTATTAAAGTGAATGTTTTAGGAGTGTAGTATATTTTAACAATTTTTAATCTGAACTACTCAAACATTTCAATAGCTCTGTTTACTTTGTAAATATACATTTTTTAACATGTGTTGCAGAAGCTATTTTCATGGTTACTGATGTATGTGTTTAAATATAAAGTTTATGGTGTAGAGTCCATCTAATAAAAACTGATTTCTGTAGACGACGTACAAACAACAAAGTAGAGTAAAAGATACATCTTAAAGGAGCGTTGCGTAGGTTCTAGTGGCATCTAGTGGTGAGGTTGCAGATTGCAAAGGGCTCATTCTAAGTTACGGAAAAACACACAACGACTCTTAGTTTCAGGTGATCATACACTAATGAATTGTAATCCATATCTGCTCATAGATCCCCCTAAATGATACACACTGGTCCTTCAATCAAGCTGTTTTATCTAAACTCTCACTATGATCTTTACCCGGCCTTAACTGAATACATGTTGCTCCTACACAAACAGTACTCAATGCTTTTATTGCCATGTTTCACACAACTAAAACACACATTCTGTGTATTTTTAAGCCCCTAATATTGTAAGTCTGGCAATATTAGTAGTTTCTGAAGGTGACTTTTTAGAAGTAGAAGAATTTAGCCAGTGCTTTTTTTTCCTACTTTTTTCTCTATATGGAATCAGTATGGGGATAAATCAAAACATAATACTTATTTAACTTAATTTCCATTTATTTTCATAGCTTTGTTGCATACAAACACTTCTGTTAACCTCCCCCACTGTGCACCAATGATCACACTAACATGTCAGAAATATTGTAAAGTAACCATTTTTAATAAGCAGTCCACCACAGAAGAACATGATTTTTAAGAAGCCATAATCATCTATCGGTTGTACATTTTGAACAAGATAATAAAATAAAAGTAAATATATTCTCAGTTTTCATCTTTTAACTGTGATAAAAAAAGGTAAGATTTCATGTTAATAGTACATCAAAATAATATTAATAAAGGTAAGTAAGTAAGACAGTGATGTACTTTTCTTGTTGTCTAATAAAGTTATGCTTTTGGCAGATAAATGAGGGGAAAAAACTTTAAAAACCCAAAAAAACAATCATTGCGGCACAGTTGCAATGAGCGTTATGGCACAATGGTTAAAAAATAAAAACTTATGGAAAACAATCAGAGAAACTGAGAGCAGATGTGATTGGCTGTTGCTTAATTGTCCAATTTGAGTCCAGTTTCATGATGTAACAATTCAAAATTACTCGGTTAGGTTTAACAACAGGTTAAAGAAAAGAATAGTTTTGGGTAAAATAGGCACTTGTTTGAGTGAAAAAAGAGAAAACCACTCCATGATTTAACGGTTCATTCAGCGTCAGAGAAAGCAATCATCTGTTTATAAAACTCCATAAATGTGATCATCAAAAATAAAGATTTTACATGATTAATGCACATAGCCATAACCAGCTATTAAACAAAACGTGACAAAAAAGAAGTTCAAATGTTCCATTTTGAATACGTGGAAGCATTATCAAACCAGCATGTAAACTGGTGTATTTATTCCCATTCCAACCATAACATGCAACATCAAAAGATGAATAAACAATCCACATTTTAAGAGAAAGACAATATAACAACTTCAGAAAACAGAAAGTGATCTTTCAGGTGTTCCTGAAACAGAATGTGGAGACAGAAAAAATCCCTTTCCCAATATAAAATCTGCTGTTGGAAAGTTTGTAATTTCACATCTCTTCCCCCTTAGATTGTAATTCCTACGTTTCCCAGAATGCCATTCCATAGACCCAGAGGATAAGCATAATTTAAAGTCACACCACTGCAAACAAACTGAGTAAATGTATAAAACGCCCGTCACCAGTGACTAGATTGGGTTTTTAACACTTAGAACAGATGAAATTAAACTTCTCGTCAGCATTCTTTTTGAACCACTTATGTTGTCCTCCTGTTTCCATGGCTCCAGACAGGTTACATTCATCCATCCCTCTAGGTGATTCCCAGTTCTTGTAGTTGACCACCTCGTCACTGACCCAGAACCAGAAATCCAGAGCGCAGGTGTAGCGCAGTCCCATCCAGACGTGGGGACTGTTGGCCATCTTGGCTCTCTCTTGGACCCATCTCTGCTCGTCATGGTTAGTGATGGAGACCGGGTAGTGGTGTTTCTCTCTGCAGTAGTTCAAGGCCTCCTCCCAGGTCTTGTTCTCCTTGATCAGGATCACTTTATCTGTCATGGTAGAAATGGAGACAAGCACAGGATCACAGCAGCAGCTTTGTTGGTGTTCTCTTGACTTTTGAGAGCACTGCGCTCCAATATGGTTTATTTAAATCATGTTTGGTGCTGATGGTGAATGTTTTTAAATGCCTTTCGCAACTTGTAAGGAACATTATAGGAGATTATTTGGCAGAAATTAGTAACAATATTAATAGGTATGTATTCTTTAGTGAATAATCCCCTGAAAATGAGAATCGTTGGGTTTTGGTTACCTCAGAATGAGACGTTTATATCTATCTGCAAACTACAACCTCACCACTAGATGACGCCAAAAACCCGACACACTGGATCTTTAAGTGACATTTTATGTTAGAGCAAGCAGCGTCATAACAAAGTCTCTAAAAGAAAGCAGACAGAGCTCATGTACATGAAGCAAATAAGTAATCACCTTCATAGCAATAGAAGTTGTTTCTTTTACTGCATTCATCGAAGCTCCATTTTCCATTTGATATAGTCATAGCACATTTATTGTTGCCTTCTTCATTTTGGTCCGGATTCCAGTGTCTGAAAGAGACACTACTCTTATCTGACCACCTCCAGGTGTCTGTGAACAGGCCGATCCACCAGCCATCTTGATCCACAAGCGACTTATTCTTAAATTCTGGGTCATTTAACTGTTCGAGTCCACTGATCAGGTCTGTGTGATTTTCTCTGCAGTATCTCTGAGCCTCTAGCCAGGACTTCTTCATTTCAATGAAATATGATTTGTTTTGCTGGGTTTCTGTGGAATGAACAGAAACACTTAAGAAATACACATTTCTCTGTATTATTATGTCTTGTAAAATTCTATTTTATTATTTTAAACATGTGAAATAAATGAACATGATTCCACTGCATTTTCAGATATTTACTAGATGAAAGTGTTTGGAATAATGAGCTGAATCACATCATTTCTTGTAAAATAGAAAATAAATAAACCACAAAAGTGTAAGGCCTATACTTGATTAAAAACAAAAATAAATTGTAGATATTTTTTCTATCATCATTACACCCAAAAAAAGTATATGTATAGTATATGTTCACATGGACAACTATTGTTAGACTAAATGGTATTCTGTATACACATAACATTTTTAGCCAACTCACCATCGTAGCAGATAAAATATCTCTCAGTATCACAGAGGGCATCATGCCAATTGTTCCCTTTCACTATCACACAGTTTTCAGGTTTTCCCTGTCGTTCGGCTCTCCTTCAGCCCATTTTGTCTCACTATCGTTGAACTCCACTCCTGGCTGAGACCAGTGCCACGTCCTGTTGACTCTGTTTTGGTTTCGTAGACCAATCCATGCTCCATTTTTATCATTTTTATGGTCTGCGAGTCTCTTCACATCCGTCATGTCAAACACTGTGGCCAGGTCAGTGTAATTCTTTCTGCAATGATTCTTGGCTTCATCCCAGGTCTTACTCTCTTTAACAAAGTGGTACTCGTAGAGGCGACTTACGCAGAAGGAACACTGACCTAAAAACAGAAAAATACGTGAAAGAATTTAACAGGGAGTCTGACTATTCTTATATCATTTGAGAGGTGCAATCGTTTTGAGCCGTAGTGATTCTAACTAAAATAAATTCAAACAGAAGCAGATGATCCACTTACCCATCAGGATGAGCACAAACAGACTCCTCTGCATCTTTGCTCTGTTAGATGAAACTGATATTTTTAGTGTGCAGTGAACCAAACCCAATTTTTTTTTTAACAGTTTGTTTGTTCAGTTATAAATAAAACAAACACTGTACCACACTTTACGGTATACAAAGTTAAGTCTAATAAGGAAGAGGAACGCTAGGAAATATGCAAACCGTTGTCAAAGCAGAACTAACAGTGTGCACACATCACTTTTTTTTTTTTTCATCCGACATAAGACATTTATTTGAATACAATTTTACGATTATACAAGAAACTAAAATGAATGTTTCTGTGTAAGCTTCTGATGTTCTGTTTGCTTCTATTATCAGAATTATTGTCATTTTCTTGAATTCACATGTAATACAAGGAACAAGAGGAACACGATGTGAGATGAAAATATATCAGTCAAATCAAAGGACATTTATTCTAATTGATTGCATTATATGGTCAGGTGTTCCTGTTATTCTGTCCACCATATGTTGTTGTTATAAACCACAAAATAAAGTCTGGTAAATAATCAAGTTTCTGTATTATGAGTAAATAAACCCTACTGTAAATGATATTACGTGTCATTGGAGAAGTAAGAAAGGCTGTGTATTAGAATTACTAGTAGTCACTTATACAACAATATATAGCTGTAACATGTATTTTTTATAAAACAGGCAGAAAAAGTAACCATTGTTATGACATTGAGTAATGTCTGCAGAGCAAGCTGCAAGCATCCCCACAAAAAACACAAAACAAACAATCCTGAACCTGAAGACTGAAACCAACAGCAAGAAATAGTCCACTAGCTTCACAAACCTTCAAAGTATTAAAGTGTTATTGTATTTTTTTGCATTATAAGGTCAGGTTTTCTTCTTATTTTGTCGATCAATCAATTGTAAATATCTGTAAACCTTGTTGGAAATAAGCTGATGTGTAATTTGTACGTCTGGCAAATTAAAAAATGCAAATTGTCAATCTGATTCGATGTGAGATAATGTGAAATATAAACTGAAGAGAGACAATGTTGCACCGTCCACCTCTGCACAATAAACAATATATTAAAATGACACAACAGAATCATAACTTACATTTTGTAAGTCTTCCTCTCAGCTGCTTCACCCTGGTGTCTCTCCTCATGTACTGATGAAGACTCAAGACATAAACCAGGCAGGTGCTCTCTTTTAGCCCCCTTTATGCCAGCATTTGAATATTAAAATACAGAAGTGGGATGTCCATCAGAGAGGAGAAAGGATCCTCTGATGACACGAATGTCATTTACATGATGTAACAGGTAAACAAAGAGGAACACACTTCCCTGTTGACTGTCCAACGTGCAGCATGAACGTTGTTATACCAAGAAAATCTACTTATAAGGAGAATACTTTACATTTAAGTTAACTGTTCTGGAAAAACCCATTGTTGTAATGTCAACAATTCAATCTTGTAAAATCCAAAGTTTGTTTTTTCCCCTGAATTTGAGGATAAATGTGATTTTAAGGCATTTTTTTGTTGTTATTCTATTTATTTTCTCATACATACTCTAGAACATTGTAAACAATCCCATCATTTCACAATGATATCAAATTCCATTACAATGTAAGTCCATTTCTATTAAAGTTAATGTTTTAGGAGTGTAGTATATTTTAACAATTTTTAATCTGAACTACTCAAACATTTCAATAGCTCTGTTTACTTTGTAAATGTAAATTTTTTAACATGTGTTGCAGAAGCTATTTTCATGGTTACTGATGTATGTGTTTAAATATGAAGTTTATGGTGTAGAGTCCATCTATTAAAAACAGATTTCTGTAGACGACGTGCAAACAACAAAGTAGAGTAAAAGATACATCTTAAAGGAGCGTTGCGTAGGTTCTAGTGGCATCTAGTGGTGAGGTTGCAGATTGCAAAGGGCTCATTCTAAGTTACGGAAAAACACACAACGACTCTTAGTTTCAGGTGATCATACACTAATGAATTGTAATCCATATCTGCTCATAGATCCCCCTAAATGATACACACTGGTCCTTCAATCAAGCTGTTTTATCTAAACTCTCACTATGATCTTTACCCGGCCTTAACTGAATACATGTTGCTCCTACACAAACAGTACTCAATGCTTTTATTGCCATGTTTCACACAACTAAAACACATATTCTGTGTATTTTTAAGCCCCTAATATTGTAAGTCTGGCAATATTAGTAGAAGTAGAAGTAGAAGAATTTAGCCAGTGTTTTTTTCTTCTTCTTTTTTTCTCTATATGGAATCAGTATGGGGATAAATCAAAACATAATACTTATTTAACTTAATTTCCATTTATTTTCATAGCTTTGTTGCATACAAACACTTCTGTTAACCTCCCCACTGTGCACCAATGATCACACTAACATGTCAGAAATATTGTAAAGTAACCATTTTTAATAAGCAGTCCACCACAGAAGAACATGATTTTTAAGAAGCCATAATCATCTATCGGTTGTACATTTTGAACAAGATAATAAAATAAAAGTAAATATATTCTCAGTTTTCATCTTTTAACTGTGATAAAAAAAGGTAAGATTTCATGTTAATAGTACATCAAAATAATATTAATAAAGTTAAGTAAGTAAGACAGTGACGTACTTTTCTTGTTGTCTAATAAAGTTATGCTTTTGGCAGATAAATGAGGGGAAAAAACTTTAAAAACCAAAAAAAACAATAATTTCGGCATAGTTGCAATGAGCGTTATGGCACAATGGTTAAAAAATAAAAACTTGTGGAAAACAATCAGAGAAACTGAGAGCAGATGCGATTGGCTGTTGCTTAATTGTCCAATTTGAGTCCAGTTTCATGATGTAACAATTCAAAATTACTCGGTTAGGTTTAACAACAGGTTAAAGAAAAGAATAGTTTTGGGTAAAATAGGCACTTGTTTGAGTGAAAAAAGAGAAAACCACTCCATGATTTAACGGTTCATTCAGCGTCAGAGAAAGCAATCATCTGTTTATATAAAACTCCATAAATGTGATCATCAAAAATAAAGATTTTACATGATTAATGCATATAGCCATAACCAGCTATTAAACAAAACGTGACAAAAAATAAGTTCAAATGTTCCATTTTGAATACGTGGAAGCATTATCAAACCAGCATGTAAACTGGTGTATTTATTCCCATTCCAACCATAACATGCAACATCAAAAGATGAATAAACAATCCACATTTTAAGAGAAAGACAATATAACAACTTCAGAAAACAGAAAGTGATCTTTCAGGTGTTCCTGAAACAGAATGTGGAGACAGAAAAAATCCCTTTCCCAATATAAAATCTGCTGTTGGAAAGTTTGTAATTTCACAAATCTCTTCCCCCTTAGATTGTAATTCCTACGTTTCCCAGAATGCCATTACATAGTCCCAGAGGATAAGCATAATTTAAAGTCACACCACTGCAAACAAACTGAGTAAATGTATAAAACGCCCGTCACCAGCGACTAGATTGGGTTTTTAACACTTAGAACAGATGAAATTAAACTTCTCGTCAGCATTCTTTTTGAACCACTTATGTTGTCCTCCTGTTTCCATGGCTCCAGACAGGTTACATTCATCCATCCCTCTAGGTGATTCCCAGTTCTTGTAGTTGACCACCTCGTCACTGACCCAGAACCAGAAATCCAGAGCGCAGGTGTAGCGCAGTCCCATCCAGACGTGGGGACTGTTGGCCATCTTGGCTCTCTCTTGGACCCATCTCTGCTCGTCATGGTTAGTGATGGAGACCGGGTAGTGGTGTTTCTCTCTGCAGTAGTTCAAGGCCTCCTCCCAGGTCTTGTTCTCCTTGATCAGGATCACTTTATCTGTCATGGTAGAAATGGAGACAAGCACAGGATCACAGCAGCAGCTTTGTTGGTGTTCTCTTGACTTTTGAGAGCACTGCGCTCCAATATGGTTTATTTAAATCATGTTTGGTGCTGATGGTGAATGTTTTTAAATGCCTTTCGCAACTTGTAAGGAACATTATAGGGGATTATTTGGCAGAAATTAGTTACAATATTAATAGGTATGTATTCTTTAGTGAATAATCCCCTGAAAATGAGAATCGTTGGGTTTTGGTTACCTCAGAATGAGACGTTTATATCTATCTGCAAACTACAACCTCACCACTAGATGACGCCAAAAACCCGACACACTGGATCTTTAAGGGACATTTTATGTTAGAGCAAGCAGCGTCATAATAAAGTCTCTAAAAGAAAAAAGAACGGAGCTCATGTACATGAAGCAAATAAGTAATCACCTTCATAGCAATAGAATTTTTTTTTTTATTGCATTTATCCGACTTCCATTTTCCATTTGACATAGTCATAGCACATGTATTGTTGCCTTCTTCATATACACTTTGGTCCGGATTCCAGTGTCTGAAAGAGACACTACTCTCATCTGACCACCTCCAGGTGTCTGTGAACAGGCCGATCCACCAGCCATCTTGATCCACAAGCGACTTATTCTTAAATTCTGTGTCATTTAACTGTTCGAGTCCACTGATCAGGTCTGTGTGATTTTCTCTGCAGTATCTCTGAGCCTCTAGCCAGGACTTCTTCATTTCAATGAAATATGATTTGTTTTGCTGGGTTTCTGTGGAATGAACAGAAACACTTAAGAAATACACATTTCTCTGTATTATTATGTCTTGTAAAATTCTATTTTATTATTTTAAACATGTGAAATAAATGAACATGATTCCACTGCATTTTCAGATATTTACTAGATGAAAGTGTTTGGAATAATGAGCTGAATCACATCATTTCTTGTAAAATAGAAAATAAATAAACCACAAAAGCGTAAGGCCTGTACTTGATTAAAAACAAAAATAAATTGTAGATATTTTTTCTATCATCATTAAACCCAAAAGAAGATGAAGTATATGTATAGTATATGTTCACATGGACAACTATTGTTAGACTAAATGGTATTTTGTATACACACAACATTTTTAGCCAACTCACCATCGTAGCAGATAAAATATCTCTCAGAATCACAGCGAGCATCATGCCAATTGCTCCCTTTCACTATCACACAGTTTTCAGGTTTTTCCCTGTCGTCCGGCTCTCCTTCAGCCCATTTTGTCTCACTATCGTTGAACTCCACTCCTGGCTGAGACCAGTGCCACTTCGTGTTGACTCTGTTTTGGTTTCGTAGCCCAATCCATGCTCCATTTTTATTATCTTTATGGTCAATGAGGCTGTTCGCATCCGTCATGTCAAACACTGTGGCCAGGTCAGTGTACCTGTTTATGCAATGATTCTTGGCTTCATCCCAGGTCTTACTCTCTTTAACAAAGTGGTACTCGTAGAGGCGACTTACGCAGAAGGAACACTGACCTAAAAACAGAAAAATACGTGAAAGAATTTAACAGGGAGTCTGACTATTCTTATATCATTTGAGAGGTGCAATCGTTTTGAGCCGTAGTGATTCTAACTAAAATAAATTCAAACAGAAGCAGATGATCCACTTACCCATCAGGATGAGCACAAACAGACTCCTCTGCATCTTTGCTCTGTTAGATGAAACTGATATTTTTAGTGTGCAGTGAACCAAACCCAATTTTTTTTAACAGTTTGTTTGTTCAGTTATAAATAAAACAAACACTGTACCACACTTTACGGTATACAAAGTTAAGTCTAATAAGGAAGAGGAACGCTAGGAAATATGCAAACCGTTGTCAAAGCAGAACTAACAGTGTGCATGCATCAATGCTTTTTTTTTCATCCGACATAAGACATTTATTTGAATACAATTTTACGATTATACAAGAAACTAAAATGAATGTTTCTGTGTAAGCTTCTGATGTTCTGTTTGCTTCTATTATCAGAATTATTGTCATTTTCTTGAATTCACATGTAATACAAGGAACAAGAGGAACACGATGTGAGATGAAAATATATCAGTCAAATCAAAGGACTTCTGACTCAATGTCATGGAAAACTAGACATTGTACCGTGAGCATTTATTGTAATTGATTGCATTATATGGTCAGGTGTTCCTGTTATTCTATCCACCATATGTTGTTGTTATAAACCACAAAATAAAGTCTGATAAATAATCAAGTTTCTGTATTATGAGTAAATAAACCCTACTGTAAATGATATTACGTGTCATTGGAGAAGTAAGAAAGGCTGTGTATTAGAATTACTAGTAGTCACTTATACAACAATATATAGCTGTAACATGTATTTTTTATAAAACAGGCAGAAAAAGTAACCATTGTTATTTTCGCCCTGAGTAATGTCTGCAGAGCAAGCTGCAAGCATCCCCCCCCCAAAAACACACAAAAAAAAAGAATCCTGAACCTGAAGACTGAAACCAACAGCAAGAAATAGTCCACTAGCTTCACAAACCTTCAAAGTATTAAAGTGTTATTGTATTTTTTTGCATTATAAGGTCAGGCTTTCTTCTTATTTTGTCGATCAATCAATTGTAAATATCTGTAAACCTTGTTGGAAATAAGCTGATGTGTAATTTGTACGTCTGGCAAATTAAAAAATGCAAATTGTCAATCTGATTCGATGTGAGATAATGTGAAATATAAACTGAAGAGAGACAATGTTGCACCGTCCACCTCTGCACAATAAACAATATATTAAAATGACACAACAGAATCATAACTTACATTTTGTAAGTCTTCCTCTCAGCTGCTTCACCCTGGTGTCTCTCCTCATGTACTGATGAAGACTCAAGACATAAACCAGGCAGGTGCTCTCTTTTAGCCCCCTTTATGCCAGCATTTGAATATTAAAATACAGAAGTGGGATGTCCATCAGAGAGGAGAAAGGATCCTCTGATGACACGAATGTCATTTACATGATGTAACAGGTAAACAAAGAGGAACACACTTCCCTGTTGACTGTCCAACGTGCAGCATGAACGTTGTTATACCAAGAAAATCTACTTATAAGGAGAATACTTTACATTTAAGTTAACTGTTCTGAAAAAACTTAGTATTGTAATGTCAAAAAATTCAATTTTGTAAAATCCAAAGTTTGTTTTTTCCCCTGAATTTGAGGATAAATGTGATTTTAAGGCATTTTTTTGTTGTTATTCTATTTATTTTCTAATACATACTCTAGAACATTGTAAACAATGCCATCATTTCACAATGATATCAAATTCCATTACAATGTAAGTCCATTTCTATTAAAGTTAATGTTTTAGGAGTGTAGTATATTTTAACAATTTTTAATCTGAACTACTCAAACATTTCAATAGCTCTGTTTACTTTGTAAATGTAAATTTTTTAACATGTGTTGCAGAAGCTATTTTCATGGTTACTGATGTATGTGTTTAAATATAAAGTTTATGGTGTAGAGTCCATCTAATAAAAACTGATTTCTGTAGACGACGTGCAAACAACAAAGTAGAGTAAAAGATACATCTTAAAGGAGCGTTGCGTAGGTTCTAGTGGCATCTAGTGGTGAGGTTGCAGATTGCAAAGGGCTCATTCTAAGTTACGGAAAAACACACAACGACTCTTAGTTTCAGGTGATCATACACTAATGAATTGTAATCCATATCTGCTCATAGATCCCCCTAAATGATACACACTGGTCCTTCAATCAAGCTGTTTTATCTAAACTCTCACTATGATCTTTACCCGGCCTTAACTGAATACATGTTGCTCCTACACAAACAGTACTCAATGCTTTTATTGCCATGTTTCACACAACTAAAACACATATTCTGTGTATTTTTAAGCCGCTAATATTGTAAGTCTGGCAATATTAGTAGAAGTAGAAGTAGAAGAATTTAGCCAGTGTTTTTTTCTTCTTTTTTTTTTTTCTCTATATGGAATCAGTATGGGGATAAATCAAAACATAATACTTATTTAACTTAATTTCCATTTATTTTCATAGCTTTGTTGCATACAAACACTTCTGTTAACCTCCCCCACTGTGCACCAATGATCACACTAACATGTCAGAAATATTGTAAAGTAACCATTTTTAATAAGCAGTCCACCACAGAAGAACATGATTTTTAAGAAGCCATAATCATCTATCGGTTGTACATTTTGAACAAGTTAATTAAATAAAAGTAAATATATTCTCAGTTTTCATCTTTTTACTGTGATAAAAAAAGGTAAGATTTCATGTTAATAGTACATCAATATAATATTAATAAAGTTAAGTAAGTAAGACAGTGACGTACTTTTCTTGTTGTCTAATAAAGTTATGCTTTTGGCAGATAAATGAAGGGAAAAAACTTCATTGCAGCATAGTTGCAATGAGCGGCATTACACAATGGTTAAAAAATAAAAAAGTGTGGAAAACAATCAGAGAATCTGAGAGCAGATGTGATTGGCTGTTGCTTAATTGTCCAATTTGAGGTGGAATGACACTCTGCTGACATGAGTGGACTTCTTGTTGCTGTGTCTCAGTCTGGTGCCATCTGCTGGAATAATCCAGTACAGCATGTAGAGCAGAGGGGAGGTGGATTGTATGATTAAAAGACTGAATTACGCATATTTCATTTACAAAAATGCATTTAAAAGCATTTGTATTGTGTTCATCATTTTAAACATGTGAAATAAATTAACATGATTCCACTGCATTTTGAGATATTTACTAGATGAAAGTGTTTGGAATAATGAGCTGAATCACATAATTTCTTATCAAATAAAATAAAAAATAAACCACAAAAACGTAAGGCCTATACTTGATAAAAACATTTATTTGTAGATATTTATTCTATCATCATACCACCCAAAAAAAGATGAAGTATATATCCACATGGACAACTATTGTTAGACAAAATAGTATTCTGTATACACATAATATTTTTAGCCAATTTTACCTGCTCTGGGTTGTATAGAAGAACTATACAAATTCTGGATATACTGTCCACCTCTGCAAATAAAATAATAAACAGCATAAAAATACTTAAAAAATATACTGAATTTACATCTTTTGAATTCCTGCTTCACTCTGCTCCAATGTCTCTCCCTTCTCGGCTGATGAAAACTGCTCACACTTCTATATTAATCTTCTTCATAGACTCTTGTTTTTACATGGATGTCACTATTTGAATATGAAAATATTGAAGATGTCTGATCCTGATCATTGCCAGGAAGCTGTCCACTGTTGACAAGAATAAGTCCTTATGCTGAAGGATATTTTCATATTAGAGAAAAACAAACGTGTCACATTAAGCAGATAAAATGTATGTTACACAAAATGCAACCTGTGGAAATAGTGCAGAATAATGACGTTTAAAAATGATAAAGAATCACAAAATCTAGGAACTTATGAGAAAAATATTCATTTTGCTTTATATATTATTTGAGCTTCGAAGACACACATTTTGGGATCCTAAATAAACTATTTCAAAGAAAATCTTACCACCTGATTTAGGACTACTGTCATTCCTGCAATGAGTTTGCCCTTTTTTTAATCATTAATCTCATTTTATTAGGATTCAAAAATCAGATCAAATATTAACACACAGGCTATGTGAACAGTCAAATAATTACCTTGTACTGTAAAAGCAAAAGTTTAAGTCAACCTGGAGTCCTGTTACTTTTTTATTTATAGACATGAATAGGTCATTTGCCACAGATCATGTTTAATCCAAAATACTTTTCATCAGTAACATCCAATATTTAAATCTGGTTTGCACAAATAAAATCAACAATTATCAAGTGTTATTAATGTAAAAATGGCTCAGTAACTATGTTGATGAAGTTATAATATAGTGTTATTTATCAGTTACATACCCAGTTAAATTGCAATACATGCTGTACATGACCTTTGTTTGATGTTCACACACATAATAAGATAACATTTGAAATACATACTTCCAAACATGTAATGAAATTCTTTCCGTCATTCAAAATTCTCAGACATTCAATTCATAATCTTTAGTATAGTTCAATAGATAGCCATTTTGACATGTCATTACAGGATAAACACGGGTGCAATTAAATAAATAAATGATGACCCTGTTGCATTTAGGTGGGCCAGGGCCCTTGTATTGTTCAGGCTGGCTCACTGGAATGATGGTGATCCAATCAATAACACCTGTTAACCCTGTTAGGACATGTTAACATGGCTCCTAAGTCTCAAATTTGAATTCAATAGTTTCACAAATAATACAAATAATTAAAATGTTTAAAGGAGAACTTGCATTATGGAAGGGGATTCTGAGAATATTGAATGAAACAGAATATTCTGAATGAACATTTCTGTGTATGAAATCATCACACATGTTATTCACCACTACTCCCTACATAGTAGACATTCACTAGTTTACTTCAAATTCAGATTTTGGGCACTTATGAATCACCATCTTGCATCATGACTGACAGGTGTCCTATTGCATGACTGTTCATTTATGCATATATAAATTGTGATATGTTGCATTAAATCGGGCAGTGCCCACGCCATGGAAAAAAGAAATTCTGCACTAATTAAAATAATTATACATACTACTTTACTTATAATACTTATGATGCTTTTATTTAGCAATTATACTAATCATCTCAAGCTTAGTAAATAACACTTATCTTACAAAAACAAGTATGCTTTGAGAAGCTCATTTCTCAAAACAAAGAGGACCAAGAATAGACCCTTGTGGGACACCAATTCAAACCTTAACAGCACTTGGACACTACGACCTGGGTTCTACAAGTGATATTGATAATACCCTTCAATGAACTGTTCATCTAGGCTACAAGGAAGGTTTTTTTGGGTCAAATATCAAATTTATATATACATTATAATATAGTAAATAGGGAGTTCGTTTTGGAAACATCTTATGTTCGTGTTCATTCCTTATTCTCAAGTTTCTTTCAATAATTTATATATTTCTTTTAATTTTCGGAGACTTTCATTTAATTTCATACATTTTTAAGTTTCATGAAAAGCAACAATATATACAGTATCTATTTATACATAGAGGAGTGACAAATTAAAGTAAAAACACAGATACACGGCTAGAGAAGCAAATGCAGATACTTCCATAAGGGCGTCATACATGACATGATCAGTCTGCAGGTCGACACATACTGGCTGTTTAAGGACTAGAACCAGTCTGCACAACTACTGTACTACTTAGTTCAAGGTCGTTCTCTTTGGGTCTGGGTGCATCTTGTATTGTTTTCTGTTTCGGGTCGTTTTCTGTTTCGGCCTTTAAGCATCTAAGGGGGTCCTCCACTCTTTTCCCTCTCTTTGCTTCCACTGCCAGCTGTTGCCGGGTGTGACCCACTAAGATGGCATCGACATCCTGAAAATAACCCTGAATGCAAGTATCTGCATTGCTTTTATATTCCATCACTGCCTATAAAAGCTCTTGCGCTGTACATTCTACACTTTTTATGTTCAAATTTTATCGAGTTTTTTCAATACCTCCGCTGTTTTGTTTTTTTTCTTACTAGTTTGTGTCGCTTTATCTTATGTCCATCCCTGTAAGTCAGGATTCATTGGCAGTAGAAAGTGAGCACGTTCTGCTGGTTTCCTCGTATCAACACGGCGGGGCAGTGGAGGCCACAGGTCAGAGTATCCAGCCAGGCCATGTACAGAGCACTGGTGCAGTCTCTGTGTGGCACAGGAAGGCTCCTGGATAAAAAAAAACAAAATAAACATCACATTTACATGAACATAACAAAACTGCACAACAAGAATGAAGTTACTGTTTGGAGGGAAAGTCAAAAGTCAAATTAGTGTCCGCTGTGGTTTGCAGCGATACCCAGAGAGTCCTTATCGTTTCCATCTCTTTCTCTTATCTGAATCACACTTCCATGGAAATACCAAAGGTCTGCTGGCTTTTTGTGTATGGTTTTGCATCCCTGTGCACATCAGACTATGTTTGGTATCCATTTCCTCATGCGATTTGTTCATACATTTGTATATTGCTTTTGGCTATTTGCTGTTTGTCCATGTATTTATATGGTGAAAATTGTATCCGTTGTCAAAAAGATTGAAAATCTCAATGGAATAAATCTAGCTAATTAAAGGTTTGATGAAATAAACAAATAAAAGCATTCAACCCTCCCTATCCAGCTTATATAAAAAAGGGTTTATAACATACTATAATGTAGTTGTAAGCACACATCATTCTTTATTAATGTACCTTTCAACCACTATAACTGTGGGCGGTTAATGAATGATAATATAGGAGACCATATAAATAGGTCTTCCATGTAACAAATGCCGAACATTAATAAAGACTTATGTCCTTATATCTGCTCACAGCTGCATTATAGTGTTTTATAAAAGCTATAAAACATGTTTACGTAGTGCTTATAAATGCTAAATTGCATCTTATTTTGTTTTAATAATTTTCCTGTTATTTGTATTAATTTCTACCAATTTTGCAGGATATCTGAGGAGCCTTTACGTTATATTTCCATAACTTGTCATAGCTGAACTGATCATGTGAACTGTGTACTCACACAAGCACGAGAGCAGCATGTTGTGAATTCCTCCGGATGATTTCGTTCAGCCTCACTTTTCTCTCGGACTGTGAAGGAAGGAAAAATTAATTTGAGGCATCTGGCAGAGTTTATTAACCGTGGATGACACCGATCAGAATCAGAAGGAATTTAACTCTTTGTTTTTTTCATTGCTCCATATTTTCACAGGAACAAGGACAACAAAGTTAAACAAATAAAAGGTAAATAATAGACAGTACTATTATGTAAACATATATTATGTACATATAAATATAGTGTATATTAAAATATTGTCACCAATGACAAAAACAGCAACAGTATGTTTGTTGACATGAATGCACACACACACACACACACACACACACACACACACACACACACACACACACACACACACACACACACACACACACACACACACACACACACACACACACACACACACACACACACACACACACACCACACACACACACCTTAAGTTTGAAGGCCTCAAATTCTTTGTCTGATATTTTCCATGGGGCGCTTTGTCTCAGTTCCTGAACTGAGACGCCTTCCTGCTGTTCATCATGTAGCCTGAAGGGGGCGACACTGTCCACAAACCTACTGAGGCTTAGAAGAGGCAAAAGAGCAAAAGGACAGAAGTCAGCCTGTGATGAAGGACAAAGATAAAATGTATTGAAATTTCAAACAACTGCAGGATTTTATTATTGTATTTTTCTTTTTAATTTTAACATTTTTATTTGATAAAACTATATATTTTTTTAGCAGAACAATCCATGATTGTCATCTTGAATGGCACCAGTTTTTGGTGCTAGAGTCAAAACAATAAAGCTTAACAGTGAAGATGCCAGCATGTTGTTTTAGACTGATCCCTTCCTGTATCAGTTCAACTGTTCAGATTTCAGTGAATGAGAAGGTTTTTCCGGACATACTTTTTGGCGTTTGGATGCCTCTCGCTGTCCGTCACGACTGTAACATTGTTAAAATCCAAGCGAAACCTCTTCAGCAGAGCAATCATCCTAAAAGAAACAAAAGTCCAAGTCTCAGCACATCAGCTTCCAGAAACACAACGCACGCTGATCAATATTGTAAGATAACAGTGTCCTAATCTGATTTTTTTTAAATTAAAATATAAACGTTGAAATCTATCAGCCTACAATCTGCCGCAATCAAACTGCATGAAAGAAACTTAAAAATATAGTATACGTGAAGATAAAAGTCCTTACTGGACTGCAGAATAACAGGTGATGTATTCCAAAATCCCACACACAAGATATGGAGTTATATTTTATTATAGGGAAAAACAGTTTATCATAATCCTTATTACTTGTCAATTGTATTCTTATTGATTTCCTAAATTTTCCTCTTACTTTTCCATCAGGACATGACTGAATATAGAGTTGTGATGTTTATATAATGTCTTTTTTTAGCTCAGGCAAAGTGGAAAAAAACACAGCAGCATGGTATGCATCATGTTGGGAAGCTATCTTGTGCTCACTAGAAACTTGTGGGGAAAAGTTGACTTATTATTATTATAACTATTATTCCATTATTATTCACTTATCCAAAGAGGTAAAACCTACTCGTTGCGGCCTTGCTCCATGTTTTGTTCATCTCCTATGATGAAGACCCTGATCTTACTGCGGTGCCAGCGTTTCCTCCTGGCGAGCAGGTAAGGAACCAGCAGAGTCAGACCTTAAAAGAGAAGAAGAGGAGAAATACTTTGTATGTGTCCAGTCCACAGTGTCAGACACAGAGGTGGCCTCTCTTTATGTCCACTGACCAATATTGTAGCTACTAAAACTTTATCGTAACATTATAGGTTATCACACATATTAACAACAAGTCGACTAGTTTACTGTGCTTTCTTTGTCAGATCTAACCTCCATCGTCAGCTATCCAGTAGACGTCGATGGTCTTCTTCCCCTGGTCATTCTGAAACACTGTCTTGTTCTGATCACTGTCGCCTTTGTCGGAATTGTCATCCACTGTACACAGCAAAGGGAGGAAGAGTGAGGTGTGGGTGCATTGATCATAATGACCTTGAGTAGTAAAACAAAGCAGTAATGCACTCTGAGATGATCCAATGCTATAAAATATTGTAAAATATGCAAAAAGTGTATTTCCTGAGCTGCTAAATGCTCCACTATGTTCCCCAGCTTCTCTCTAGCATCTGCTGTTTGCTAATTGTTGCTGAGCAGGTGGTGCGCAGCAGGTTTTAACTCTTTTTCACTAAAAATCGGTGTCCATTGCAGCCGAAAATGACACCATGAGAGCCGTGAGAGTGAACCAAAACAGTTAAGTATCAGCCAAACTGATAAGTAATTAGCTTAAACTCACTATAAAGCACCCTCAGGTTGCACAACCAACTCTGCTCCCAGCAGACCACATGACCACATGACAATAATAACATGACAATAAAAACCTGTGCAATACATTACACATTACACTGTGCAATAATAGTTAAAAAAGTTAAAAATAGTTAAAATAGTTGTTGTTTTTTTCTCTGTCTGTAAATATAATATTTCAGTTATTGTTGTTTTTTCTACTGTTTTTTTTTTATTGCTTATTTATAATACTTGTTTTATTTTATTTTTATTTTTATTTTTTATTTTTTATTTTTAGCTTGTCTTCTTCTACTATGTCTCTTGTGTGCACTTTACTCTACGCTGTTGTAAGTCTGCAAATTTCCCCGCTGCGGGACTAATAAAGGATTATCTTATCTTATCTAAAGCCAAAGGGATGAATCTCTGTAGGTTTATCACTAAAAGCGACACCTTTCACATTGTCATTTGATATGTAGCAATATATTAAAAAACACATTGATTATAGCCCCTTTAAAATATCATGCTGCATCACAGTACATCTCTAAATGTAAATGTTGATGTAGTGGCTTTATGACGTCAGGTATGTGTGATCGACTGATGGAGCATGTCAGTAAGGAAATTGATGAGTAATTGAGGAAAGGAAGGATTGTGTACTTTGTTGTTACTGCATTTAAATCACATAGGAATGTCTTATCTGTAATACCAAAAAGGTAAATCGAATGTGTACGGTACATATGCTCACCAGGTTCCCTCTCAGGAGATTGCTGGTCGTCATTTTCAACAGATTCATCGGGCTCAAAGCCCTGGTTCACTGGAGGACAGGCAATACATTCTTCGTCATTCGTTTTTGTTAATAATTGTACAAATATGGTATGTTGTATGAGAGCATGCAGAGAAAAAATAAAGACAAAGAGATTATGAAGTCTGGATTTGAAACCTTCAGAATCAAACTGGTCAGAGATGTCGAGCCCGTCCATCATCCTCAAGATACACAAACAGTAGTTGGCGTCAAAGGTATCGCTGGAGAAAAGAGAGGAGGAGGGAAGTTAAAATGGGAGTATTAAAATGGAAATGTTGATGCATATTAATAAAAATGATTCCTACTGCACATATAGAGAATGGATTTGATTTTAGCAATAAGGAATTTTTAAAAAGGTGCAATATTTCCTAACACTGTCGGGAGCCGTGTAATCTTTCAATGCCAGTAAAACAGAGAGATTCAAATTATTTTATTTAAAATATGTTTCTTTAACTGCAGTTACTATATGGTGTTGATGTAATCTTCAATGCTTTCAGGTGAACTTTCCCTCCAGTTTGTCTTGAAGCCCAGGACCAGAGTGTTTGGCTTCAGCTTGCCAAGACCAGAAGCCTTAAAAAAAAAAAAAAAAAAAGTAAAATGAGAAAGAAAAATGATATTCAATGTTCAAAAAATACAAATAAAAACACAAAAAATACACAAAATATTATGCAGGTATTCCCAGGATGATCATGTGTTTGTAACACATTGCACCTATTGTCCTAAAAAACAAATGAGAAGACGTATAAATAGGAATAAGACAAGAAAGGATGAGATGATCTAACTTGTAGTCATCTTGATCAGTTGAATAAATTCAGTTAATGTGCTTCCTACATGAGAAGCTGTGGCTATTTCCCACAGATTTAAACACATGCAGATGTTTTACCTGCAGCAGGTGTCGAGCTCCAACTCTGAGGCTGTCAGCAGTGAAAGGTGTGTAAAAGGAGCGCACCTTCCTCCTGTTCATCCACTTCACCAACCAATCTGTGGCATCGTGCGGCCGAGTCTGCCTGTCCTGCTCCTAGAGGAGTCGGGAATACAATAATGTCTTTACATGATATAATAATAGGTTTAATAAAAAGAAAAAAAATTCAACATGACCAGTAAAACATGTTAGATGAAAATCTGCGGTAAGGATTTTGAGGATTGGCTAGTTTCGTAAACACAAATATATGAATCATCTCTATTATTTTCCTTTATTTGGAGGAACAAAACAGTTGAGATTGAACGACTGACCATGATTATGTCTCCACAGATCATGAGGCTTATGTGTTTGGTGAAGGAGCCCACAAAGTCCACCAGTGCCGGCCTCTGGTTTGGTGGCCCAGTCAGGACGAGACATTGCGGTCTGACGGAACACAGATCAGACACCAGTTCAAAAAATGGATTAGACAAATAACGTAGAAGACTGTATGCTGACATGTGATGGGAGGATTACTGATGGATGACATATCACTCACCTGAAATTCTTGACGTGATCCTCCACACCAGACAAAGAGACAGAGTATGACAGCGCCATGTTGTATGTACCCGCCTGCACCGACGAACCCCAGTTTACCTCTGTGGACACGGAAAAACACACACAAGTGAGGTGGCTTTTGGAAGAGCAGAGACCGGTTGTTGCATTTCAAAACATACAGTCTATTTTTGGAACTTACTGGGCTTGTTGTAGTTGACGTATCCAAAGAGGAAGAAGATGATGCAGAAGGTGATGAGAGCAGCCCACCAGGTAAACAGGAACATCAGCACCACAGAGACCACAGCTCCAAACAAAGCCGTCCATTTACTGTAGTAGTGAAAAGACGGCCTCCAACCTAAAAGGGGGGCAACAATATTAAATATGACTTTCAAGTGGCGTAAGGGGAACTCTTACACGGCCACACCTCTGTCCAATATGGCAGCCAGAAACAAAAATGGATGTCTCTTGTCATTTAATGACTTTGCTTTGAAAAAACACATGTTGAAAATTCTTTTTTATATTTCACTGTGCAAGGAGGGGAGAATTTTTTTATGCTTTACTGTCCTAGTTTGACATACAGGTAGAGCTGTTTCTCAATCTGTATTACATAATGGCATTGCAAGATTAGCTTGCATTCCAAATCGCATACTCTTCATTTTTTACTTTTAGTACTTACTGCTGCTTCCCCTACAGAGTACGTATGATTGCATGCAGTATGCATTCAAGTGGGACATACTACTTTGTCATTCCATTTCAGAATTTCAGTGAGCTCTCATCAGTCTGTTGTCGGTTGTAGATCAGAATAGGGATAAAAGCATGCATGCTAGTTTTCATGCTGCAAATTGCGACCGGATAAAGTGGGACATCCTGTTTTTTTTTGGCATTCTGCATTTGACTGGGATAAACCAAAACTTTTTCTTGCATGCTAAAAATGTTGTAGTAAGGGTATTGGAACACAAAGGGAAAGCCTCTTATGAAGGAGGCTGGAGGGCATGGATTATTCGCAAAGTATTGGACTGTGCCGGCTGATTTTTTATTTCTCGCTTCCTGTAGATAGTCGATTTGGTGTCTTTAACCATGACCACAATGTTTCCATAACCTAAATCTTTGCCATAGCGGGCGGCTGGACAGTTGACGTAGGTCATTTTGGAAGGCGATCACCAACAGGTAACTCACCGGGAGAGTTGGTGATTGACGCGTGAAAGCAGCTGAAGTTGATGAGGCTGTAGGAACACAGGAAGAAGTTGGAGATCAGGGCTGCAATGGTGTTCAGCTCAGCTGTGACGATGAAGGAGAGATAAATCAAAGACGCATTACACATCCAGAGCTAGATGAAGGTAATCAACCTCATGAAATGTCTCCCTATTTAAATACACTTTATTGGCATATATAAACAAATATGTGAATTGATAAAAACTGTGACAAAAAAGTGCCAGTATTAGATCACACCCACCAATGAGAATGAAAGCCACAGCGATGATGTAGCAGAGTAAATAGGCCCGGAGTGGCTCCTCATTTTTCCCATAACCCTTTGCAAAGAATCCAATGTACGGGTAAATATTGTCTCTGCATAGACACTGTCAGATAAGGCAGAAAACATAAGCTCATTAATATGTGCAACTTGTTACATTTTACTACATGTACACATGTGTTAGCATAGATATGAAGCAATTAAAGGGCTGTTTTTAAATTAAACTAAAGTTTTCATAAATGTCCTGCATGTTTTGGGAGATAACTTTTACAGTCAGTTAGTTACAGGAGCAGCTACATGAATATGACATTTTAATATATGTACGTATCCATAGATTAGACTTTGCATTAACCATGTTTAAAACACAGCTTTATCAGCAGACATGGGCAACTCTCCTCCTTATCAAAGCTAATTGATTATTAATTATTGGTTCATTGCTATCTTCGATTACAGAATCGTATATTTTTGTTAGTAAAAGTACAGTTTAGAAAGAAGCCTGGCTTCTCACCTGAAAGACTTTAGGGGCGGAGACGAGGAAGCCGAGGGCAGACGACAAGCTGGCTGCAAAGACACCAGCAGTGATGAGGTAGTAGAAACCTGAAACTTGGCCCAGTACCTGGTTGGAATAGTCACCATTGGAATGATTATTAACTTTAGCATATTATACATAACAGTATGAGAACAGAAATTGAAAACTGGCCTATTTTGCAAAGCCAGTGTAAAACCAGATCATTGGATTTAAATTGTTATAACAAAAGTTATATTTATATTTGTATTCCTTGATAAGAATTCTGGATTGAATGATACCTTTGAATTGTTGGCCAGACCATATTCACAAGATTGTGACTGGATGCACTCTGTGAAGTTCCAGCCCAGGCTACATCCCAGACCCACACAGCCGTCTGTGATGTTTCCAGTCAGAATGTCACTCAAATTACCAGAGGCATCCCGCAACACACATGCCCCTGGAGGAGGATGAAGATGTCAACATTATAGTCCTGTTGTAATGTTATATTTCAGATGTATAACTTGACACCTGTATTGTTTTGTGTCTGAAAACATCCAAGACGAGATGGCTGCCAAAAAAGGACTATTTTCACCACTCCAATGATAAATATAGCTTTCTCACATCTTGGATGATTCTTTTTAGGCTACAAACCAACAAAGAAAGTGCTTGACAGTTGCACTGCATCATTAGCAAATTCAGAATCTGACAAAAAATGTAGCTCCCAGTATAAGTGGATAAAACTGGTTCACAAGTACAAACTAGATGTTTTAATTGGTCTCAAGGTTCCTAGTAAACCGATTTAAAGCCCATTTACACAACCAAGATCATGCAGTACCCCGATGACACTGCCCTTTATTTGAGTGTTAAATCCTCAGGTACCATGTCTTCCATCTCTCCTCCCAAACTACCTAGGACCTCAAAAAATCCCCACCATTTCAGAAAATTAAATCAATCAAATGAGAAGCAAACCAATTCAAAATGAAAGCATGTTGAATGAGTAGCTTACCAAGAGTTACAGGGATAATTAAATGGCTGACTGTAGTCCAGAAAATGGCCATGAGGGTGCCTTTGGGGATGGCAGTAGCAGGGTCCTGCAAAAGGAAACCATACAGAGGTCAACATTATTTTATTTCTCGTTGGTGGTTTTGATGTCAAAAGTATCTGCATTTTTTCTCTTCATACTTTGAGGTCTCCAGAGATGTTTGCCCCAGACAGGATGCCAATGGCAGAAGGGAAGAAAATGGCAAACATCTGGAAAAAGTTACCCTCAGGTCCTCTCCAGTCTGGTTTCAGGTTCGATAGGAGGATATCACCTGGTGACAAGCAACAAAAAACACTCTTCTGTTCTCTGATAAACATAAAGTACATACACTCTAAAACGTATGATGACATGATGTATTAAAAGGCAGTCTGCCCCAAGAAGCCTGAACATACCACGGTATCCAAAGATGCCCAGGGCTTGTTTCTCTTGATTTTGGGGTAAAAATGTGCCCACCAAGTAGTTAGCAAACGAAACCAAGAGAACTATGAAGAACAAAATCTGGGTCTGAGAGATAGAGACAAATGAGAGAGAAGATAAAAGGAAAAACATATGAGTAAAAGGTAGTCAGTTAATAAAGTGAGATGTGTCAGGAGGTGCTCACCTTGGACTCCCACTCCATTCCAGCCAAAGAAATAAGCAGAAGAACAGTCACCGTGATCACGCCCACAATACGGACGTCATTGATTGAATCGACCATGACAACACCAAACTCCTACATTAAAACAACCAAATTATTCACACAAACACAAGTAAAAAAAACATGAGTTAATTCAGTTCTGGGTGGGAATTTGCATATCACTTAAAATGTTTTTGAGTTCATGCTCAATTTACAATACTCATTTGTTAATTTCAGGTTGTCAAGTACTCCCAGACAATGGTGGCCAAACTACGACTCGTGGTCCAACTAAGGCCCACTGGATGTTTCTAATTGGCATGCTGTGAATTATTTAAAATAAATTGTCACTATACGTACATTGCACCTCTTAGATTGAACACATGATGTTGCTGCAATTTCAAACATCTAACTTGACATACATTGATTACTAGTAAATGAAAAAGTTTACCTTAGGTGATAAGGTAAATATGGCGGAACCGAAAAGACAGAAGATGGCGAGTAAGAAAGCTATGTGATATGTTTCTAGCTCAGTAGAGAGCTCAAATGGTAAACTGAAAACATAACAAACGTGTCATGTTTTATGTCATCGGGGATTCTCGCCTTGTCAAGTATCTGTATTCTCAATGGTTATGTAAAATGATCTATTCTGCATCGATTTTTAGAGCCTTAGTTACCTGCAATAAATCACGGACCACCTCTGCAAAGCCAACGGTGTTGAGTGCACAGGCCAGGGCGTTGGCAAAGGAAAACACTACCCCAATTGGACCACCAATTTCAGGGCCCAGAGAGCGGGAGATCATGAAATACGCCCCACCTGAAAATTATGTTAAATCAATAAAGAGTTACACTGAGTCAAGTTTATAAGAAAATGATTATGTTATAAATTTACATATTCATTTCATTCCTTTTTCTTCAATCTGTTATACAAGTTTCCGTTCTTAAAAAGGGCCAATCAGTTATTTTTAATTGTGAAAAATCAAAGTGCATCACACATCTAGCCCATGAACAAATTTTCATACACTGGATAAAACCAATACATCCCTGCAAGCATCCTTATGTATGATGTTATCAAACTTTGCCCAGACTTTGAGACGCAGCAAGTGACTGACCTGAGATCACCCTCCCGTTGGTGGCGATGGCAGAGATGGAGAGAGCGGTTACTGAGGTCACCATCACAGACATCAGGATTATAAGCCAGGTCAACACTGAGATGAGAAAAAAATAGTTTTTTAACATTACTATCAGGTTTTAAGTTTCATGGCATGTTTCTTCATCTTTGCCAGAGAAAGACCTGTTTCTTTGTTTTTGTCTCTGCATGACCAGAGGGATGTACTATACATGCATGCACCTTCTCATCTTTATCAGCTTTAGATATTGCATGACATGGAATTACCATTAAACAGTAAGTATGTAAGCTTTGATAGGACTCTATACTTTATAGTTTTTTAGCCACTTTTTGTTGTTGTTTTGTCTCTTTGTCGACATTTTGTGTCTTTTTGTGGTTGTTTCACCGATTTATATAGCCGTTGTGAGTCTCTTTGTGTTTTTTTTTTATTTTATTGTTTTGGTCTCTGTACTTTTTTATGTGTTTTTGTGCTCACTTTTATTCACTTCCTGGTTAGTAGTTGTGTCTTTGATTTACATTTTGTAGGTAAAGGCCAGGGGGGCCCCTGACACTTTGGGCATGTGCCCTGTAGGCCCGTTTCATAATCCACCCATGTCTATTGATTGTAGCGTTTTATTATGGGTGAAACAAATACTGGAGGTAATGCACATGCAAGAGGTTCTGAAGAAACTATAGTCATCACTGACTACAGAAAAAAAAAACAATGTCAGTATGATGGAGATTTAAATACTACTTTCATGGAATTATCCTTTACCTTTACCTTTTACCATGCACCTGAGATAAAACTCTACACAATATTCTCTTGCAAAATAATGCATAAAAGGTAAATCAATTAAAGTAATATAAGAGGGCGAGAGTGACGCAATCGAGTCACGGAACAGAGGATTGAAAGGGACTAATGTATGGAGGGATGAATGAACTCACAAATGCCGGCCTGAGATGTGATCCACGAGAGACGGAGGAACAGGATGACTCCCCAAATATTCAGCATGCAACGAACCTGTGACAGAAGTTCAATGAAAACAGCTCAGTAACATATTTGTTCAGATTGTTTCATATAATCAAGTGTCCTGTAGACTACACTCAAATACAAGTTTGCTCACCATGACTCCAGTCACCCAGCCAAATCTAACAGGAGCCTTCTCCTTAGCTTGTGATCCTTCATTTCCACCGTCTGGAGCACTGCCGTCTCCTGAATCTGCAGCTGCGACCTCTATATCCGCCTCGGACTCCTGAGAAACATACATTTTATATGAAGAAAAACTGTTTTAAAAAGCCTAATGATAAAGGTAGTGTGAGTGGAAATGTATTCACGGCAATGGTCCGCTAAGTTAGAGGATGCACGTTGCTGGGAGATGGGAGGTTGAAGACTTGCCTCAAATGACCGGCGTAGAACCTCAAGAGATGGACGGCTCCTCATCTGACGGTTTGTCAATGAGCTGGCATAATGCTCCAGCTGTGGCACCAGGTCTAACGTGCTGTAGACGGAAGATCGGCGCAGCTCTATCCTGGAGCCCTGGTGCTCTGATGCACTGTTGGATAGGAGGTGTTATTTTAAAAACAAACACTAAAAATAAGAGCAAATTGTGAATATTGCAGAAAATGTTGAAGGTAAGTTGAAATTGTCATGAGCTGCAGTCCCTTTAATATCCACTAGATGCTGCTAGATGCTGCCAAATTATTGCCATGTGACTGTAGGAGCCGGAGATTGAGCGGCCAACCTTTATAGCACGATCCACTATACCCCATCAGCCACAGCCATCCCAAAAGAATACTACATCAATACTTTCTATATGGTTTTAGTAAAACGTTCTGGGGTCAGTAAAAACTATAAAGGTCATTAATTAATTAATTTATCATTTTTGTGTTTAAAACTAAAATGATAACTATTGAATATGGAATAAAGGATATCCCAGTGTTGCCAAGGTGGGCCCTAATTTAAAGAAAAACTTAAAAGAAAGTGAAAATGGACACTAGCAACATAAATCACAAACCTTGAATCTGTGTCCGAGACAACGATGGTTGGAGGAAGTTGGAGGTTACCATTTTGTTGCTGGCTACCGGGGTCAAAATGATGTGAACTGTACCTGGGAGGTCCTTCCTCATTGGTTGAGAAGCGAACATGAGAGAGGACACCAGGGACCAACTCGTCAGGTTTGGATGTGAACTGCCCCATCGGCAAGTCTCACTAATTCCTGTGTAACAGAATGGATAAAAAAGTCCTGACAATACAATAAATAAATTATGAAAAAGCTTGTTTTAACAGAAATGATGGTCCCAGCATTGACCAAGTTTGTCTCAGTTTGGACTCAACTAGGGTTGTTTAAGTTAAATCTTGACAGGACTGGCATCGGTAACGCAAAAGTCTAAAGTTATTTGGGGTCCCTCTGTAACTCACTAGATGTAAAGAAAAAGTAGGCCTGTGGGTCAATTTGCTTTTGTTCTTGTTTTGCAAATCCATCTGCATTCATTGTATTTTTAAAAACACATTAATACCCATAACTCATCAGTGACCCTGATCTTCAAACTAGCTCCCTCTAGGTGCCCCTCTTGCATCAATTGTGTGTCGTTGGCGGCATGTCAGTTTTGACTCGTAACATGCAGTGTCTTTTTTAAAATAGATTTTAGGTTTATTTTTGCAACCAAAATACTTGGTTAGGTCTAGGAAAATATTGTAGTTTGGGTTAAAATAACTTCTTTGTGTTACTTTAAATAAATCAGCTTGTTATGTAGCTGGCAGGACACAAACAGCAGTCTGTTGGGTGAGAGTCCTGTGTTAGTTTTTAGTTTGTTTTAAATCTTGTAGTCTTCAATCTCAAACAACACTGACTCGTGCGACATCAATTGAGGCAATATTTCAGACTTTGCGCTGCTCCCTGTGGAGCAACAAAGAGCTTTAAAGAATAATTTTTATATATGCAACAGGAAAATTAAACAGACTCTTATGTTTAAATTGTTGGAGCTCCTCTTTCGTAAAAAAATGGCGCAGCTTCAAATACACTCTAAAATTCTCCACTGTAACCCTGTTTTATTTCACTGATGCATTTCATACTGTTAAATTAACTATTTCTCGTTTGACTAATTACTGATTAAGTATACTGTAAGTCTTGAATGCACGGCAGTATGTGGGTGTTCTCTTTTCTACCAGATACTGAGCTCATCTATGATCCACCTGCATAAAGAATTGGGAATGTGCAAGTTTTTTATAATCTGTGAAACAAACATTTGACAAAAGATCATGAAATAGTTTGTGCAGGTTAAATAATATAAACATTGTTTCCTTCCAGTGAGACAAATATACATTAATGTTATAGATTGTTGCAAAAAAACAGGATGTAATATATTTATCATAATATTGTAATAACCTATAAATTAATTAAATATGTTAGCATCTGGTTTCTGTTGATCTAATTAAATGCCTTTGCATGCATAGATGAGTGGGAAGTCAAACAGTGAAAGAAAAGTAATAAGCTCACAGTATAACCTAAAATGTATCAAATCATAACAAAAATGTTAAATATGATTAGCCTTTAAATTATCATATAAAAACATTTAATTAGTATAGTATTTAGATGAAAACAAGTCTACAGTACTCACCCAGGTTATTTCTATTCCAGACGAATAAACTGTTGCCAATGGATGAAATATGTTCCTTTCATTTCACACTGCGACTCTTTATATTTATACCTTCACAGAGGGGACATCCCCTCCCATCTTATCTCAGCTTCCTCCCTTCCCCACACACACACACAATCATTGTGTACACTAAAAGAAATGGAAGATAATATAACAAAAGATCAATTTGTTTTACTTGTCATTTTAGTTCATGCCAGAAATTCTGGTATTTGAATTAAAGCATGACTCATCTTCAGGTAAAGATAAAATATTTTCGTCTTGAAACAAACCTTCAAACAAATTGGTTCACACACACACACTCATCTTTGCATAATCGTTCACATTGCAGAATAGACATAACATGTTAGAGTGATAAAAACATTCAACAGTGTCCTATACATTATATAATTATATTTTTTCCAACGCATTCCCAGGTAATCTCATATTTTATGTTTTCCTTATCTAGATTCTGGTAGCTGTTTTCTGAGAAAATAAATCTCAGGGAATGTGTTTTCATGTTTCCAGCAGCAGCAACAGCAGAGTTTGTAGTAAACAGAAGGGCAAGTGGGCGGTTAAAGATAGAAACTTTAGTTTTGTACTATTTACTATAAACCCAAAGCCCATAAAAAACACAGTCTTTGCGCACTGCTAAAATAAGCGCACTGCTAAAATATCACATTGTTGACCTATTCAACTCTGCAACATTTAGACGACATGAAGATGAACATTTTTACAATGTTTTATTCATCATTTATCCTGGGATTTCTCTTCAAAACATGTCATTTTCACTTATTCTGGCAAATAATAAATAATAATATTTTATTCCTATTTTTTCCAAGATATTTATTTTAAAATAATTTGTAAAATTTAAAAAGAACTATAAAACAATATTATCCCTATTTTTTTTGAATACAACAACATTCCTGAATGACAGAACATATTTTCAATTGCCCTGAGATGAGGCAACAGCTGAGATGAGGATTTCCTGACTCAACCTACGCTCTCTCAAAATTGTTGACCAAAGATGACCTCTTAATGTGTATACATCAACCTGGAAACTCCAGGTCCTCCTCTGCTTTCACTAGATGTAGAAGAAGTATTAAATATAATAAAACTATTTTGTTCTGTTTCTTACCTTCTCCAACTCTTCAGCGTGGACTTTTCATCAGTCAAATGTCCCTCTAAAGACATTCTCACAATGTCAATCAATATCTATTCAAAAACTAGCTAATAATTGTCTCATTTTAAAAACATACAGCTAGTGAGGTACAAAAAAAGACTTGGCTCCTAACATCCACACACGCTGTTTTTCTGCTTTAAAATATGTGTACTACTTAGAAACAACAGTTATTGGGTTGTTGTTATTGACACTTCAAAAAAATAAGTATAAATATTCTGCCTTACAATTTGAAAAACGGAATTATATTTATATATATATATATGAAAAAAGGTAGCCCCTTTCATTTTTAATATTCACAAAAAAAGATAGTTATGTCAACCTTTTTTCCCCCTTTGGTCTAAGAAGGAAAGGCTTTTAAGACTCCACACTGACTTAGGAAAGAAACTTCTTGCAGTGTATTCGTCATATCACCCAGCTATTATTAAACCTGCACTCTACATGTTCACAAAGCCATTGTGCCTTGGTCAAAGTCACTTGTTCCGCCCACGCTGCTGGAGGAATCACTAAGGTAGGTGTCTACGCAGTCTTGGGATCTTAATCATTTGTAAAAAGTGAAGACTCCACTTAAAATAATTACCGTGTGATGCTGGTGTGTCAAGCTACATATCAAAATTCGATAGAATTCTTCACATATTTACGTCTGTGCAGTATGAGGCCATTCAGATAATCAATGGTTGTGCAACAGAGAGACGTTTGTGTATGGAAACATTCTCTTCCAGAGAAAAGGAAAGGAGGCTGACTCGCTCGTAACCTCCAAAGAAAGGAGGCTGACTCGCTCGTAACCTCCGTGAACTTGGGAGCGTCCGTCCTAATGACATTGCTTGCAGTTCACTTTGTAGGTGAGGTCACGTTAAGAGAGCATAATAAATAAGACACCTCAGGGTTCACAAGGCCGATGTATGTGGGTCTGATGACAAAGTAAATAAGTGCAATGACTATGTATGTGACATTTCCAAGAATGCAGTGTTCACACTGTTCCTCCCTACTGTCACTGTTTTCTTTTATCTCGGCTTTCCCTTTTTAGCACTCTGACAGGAAACGTGTGGTCGTCTGCAATCGTGGCGTGTGGGTACAGCGACACAATATGGAGAGAAACCAAAAAAAAGAAGGAGGGGTTAGAGATGGAGGAAGTAAAAACAGATTAGGGTGATGTTGGGTGCAAAGGAACTCTCCACCAAAACCAGAAACATGATGACGCAGATACAGAATCAATCAAGCAGACTTTAAAGAATTTAACGCTCTTCACAAACCCTTTTCAACTCTCAATACGGACCCAGATCTCTTCTCTTGCATCCTTCCCTCACACTATGACATCCTCTTTACTCACTTACATAACCTTTAGGAGGAAGAACAACTCCTGGATTGCATTTTTCCACTGCAAGGAAACTCTTTCCAAGCTCACAGATGTGTCCCGGCAGCTGCCAGTCAAATCCCTGATGTAGATTTGGTCTTAAAACAAAAGTTTGGGATTTTGGGCTGAAGTTTTGAGGAAGGAAGGGGTAATGGAAGGTCGTGACCTCCTCCAGCCACAGAGCTAAAGAAGAGCTTGGCGATCAATTTTATTTGAATACCACAAATTTGCCTCAGAGGGCTTTACAACTTGCAACATACAACAGCCTCTCTCCTTGGACCCTTGCATTGGATAAGGAAAAAAAACACAGTAAAAAAAAAAGGGAAAGGAACCTCAGGGTGAGCAACAGGATGTCCAAATGTGCAACAGATGTCATGTGTACATAGTTACAACATAGTCCATCCCTGTGACAGAAATCATACATATGAGAGCAGTAATAGCAGTAATAGCAGTAGTAGCACCAATAATAGCAGAAATAATAATAGAAAATTGATTTCTACTACTAATAAACAGCAGCAGTGGATGTAATAGAATGATAAGAAAAGTAGCAGTGGGTGTCGGGCATCAACATGGTCCAGTTGAAACCACGTTCCATGAAAACCTGCTAGGCGAGAAAGCATAAAGACTCCAGAGAAGAGGTTAGTGGTTAAATGCAAGAGGGAGGTGTTCGTATAAACATCAGTGACAGATGATGATAATGGTGGAAACGGTTTTAATTAAATTCTAATGTCTTTATATGACCTACACAAGAAGACGAGACAATCAGCGAGAAGATTGTCTATTTCTGTACACTTTTTCTTAATGCTCGACATCGAAGACAAAAATCGTGCAGATTCAACAAAAACTCCTTAAAAGAAGCATAAAAGAGGAATACTCAAGTAAAGTTCCAATCATTTCTGGGCATCATACTCTGCTTCATCTACACGGGTCAGATATGGTAGCCAACAGATAAACTGTTTTAGTTCTGGCTGCAGGGGGCGCTCTCACTGTGCATCATCTTCCTGGAGGAGATAATGGACGAATGCTGGTCCTGGCTGAGACTTGAGGGGGTTGATCCAGCTGACGCAAGCTGAAGAGGAGTAAATCCTAGTCCACGTCCGGTGCTTCTCTGCTGGGGACAAAAGTTCAGGGATGTCCCCTACTCCTCCCTGGAGAAGTTGTTTGAGAAGTGTTCATATTTTTATTTCTGTCATCTTCTTTAATCCTAATACCTATAGATTGACAAATTAACCAGAGAGAATCGTGCAAAAATATGTCTGCACTAAGAAATAAAATTAAAAGCAACAGACATTTGTGTTTCTTTTCTTCTTCATTGTTTTACTCTTGAGCTATATGGACTTATTTGTTAACTTAGATACTTTTTTTTTTTTTCATATACTAGTTTAATATTGTGTGTGAATGATTTTTATTGAAAATAATTTTGGAAGCCCGTATCTGCTTTAATCAAAGGTTCATATTACATTTCCAATGTAACTGTTTTACAGGTGAACAGTTTAATATTGTTGGTACAGGATTCCTGTCAGTGACTCTGCATAGGATTTAAAATTATTCCACTTTGGCTCCACCTGGTGATATGAAGAAGAATGACTCTGTGGCAAAAAAATATTTATTCCATTATTTGAAATGAGAGCATCTCCTTTCATTTCATCAAATTGGAAATTATATACTTTTAAGTTGACATAGGGGATGTGTGTGTGTGTGTGTGTGTGTGTGTGTGTGTGTGTGTGTGTGTGTGTGTGTGTGTGTGTGTGTGTGTGTGTGTGTGTGTGTGTGTGTGTGTGTGTAGCAAGTGGGATTCAGAAATAGAGAATAGTTTTAATATTATTAATAATAGTAAATTTTTTTGTTCCAAGTGTTAAACGTTTAGAATTTGATGGTGTATTTATGCCTGTAAAATGGAAATGAGACATTAATTGGACAATAATATTCTTCAGGTCAGAAAATAGTGAAAAATGTCACAATATAAATCACAGGTGACCAAGTTATATCCTCCCATAGCTTGTCAAAAATCGGAAGGTATTCAGTTTACATCAAACTTAAATGTTAAGAGAAAAGCAAATATTAACATTTGGGAAACTAGATCCGGTCCTTTTTTAAAAAAAACAACGGTCGAGATTGTTTTCTGCCGATCAACTAATCAATTAATGGACTGACATGTAGCCTTTACTCTTTTCTCTGACTGTTTTAACAGGGTGAAGATTTTAAAAGATGACGACACTACAGGAGATTTAGTTTACAATCGACTGAACATGCCCGCAACTTGAGTGCGTGGTTCTGCAAGCTGAGTGGACAGGTTTGACTCACCCAAAGCTGCAAGTTTAGATATGTATCCTGGAAGCAACACATCATCCTGCAAAGCTGCTTCAACCCAGACCTTCTTTTAGTTTTTTTTCATTTAGGCAGTTCAGGGTTTGGTTTATTGGGTAAAAGGTGTTGTCGTCTCTGTTTGACACAGCTCTTCTCCTCTGCTGATCCTGGCATCACCCAGGTGTTCTCCATCAGTCGCTAATTGAGATAATGACCCCTTCCATTAATGTGTGGTGTCAGTGATACTCGCTCTAACCTACCAAACTCAAAAGACTTTTCATAACAATGAACCGAGAATTCGTCCCATATCCAGCAACTTGCCATCCAGCACGATTATGCAACACTATGGTTAATGTTTTGACAGTTGACAGTTTTAAAAACATGACATTAGGGGGAGCTATTGGGCCCTTAAACAAAGTTAGACATGAATTAAACATCATTCACCATCAGTGTCAGACTCCTCACCATCCACACTAAAAGAAAAACACTTTTGTGGTAGCAATGACATTTTATTTCCTAAATGGGAACAACTCCCTGCCATGCTGGGACAAAAGGGACTACTTTTCAGTGGCTGGACCATCAGGTCTTTGCTCTGGGTGGTAACCATGACGACGGTGCATACCTGGATGCTACACTCCTGAGGAGAACACCGAGTTTAACACTGAAGGATTCATCAAGTTATGTGAATCCTCCATCAGCGCCCTGCCTCGACCTCATCCGTCACCATGGGCAACTGAATTTGATGGACGGTTATACGTGGTGGGAGGATCTTCAGCAAACACAGCAACGGATACTAACTGAGTACATTGCTATGGCAACTGTGTCACATCCAGACACAGATCTGACAGCTTGTTTCATGCAACTTCCTGTCTTCTGAATTCTGTCATTCAAGCACTGGCTGATTCTTTTATTTGGCTCAAGAAAATCCCAAAGAGCAATCATATAAAACAGCTAAAATAATGAATTTGATGTTGTTGAAAGAACTCTTATACACAGCTACAGATGGATGCTTAAGGGCAACCTTTGTTAATTATAATAGGCACATCGGAGACACTGAGTCTGAGAGAAGAAGAGTCTGAGACAAATCTGAGCAGTTTCACAATTGAGTCAAGGTCAGTTTACTCATCATCCTGTAAAAAACAGTTGTATGAAACCTTTTATGGGTCTGAAGGACATCCTTGAGTCTGATCTCATCCGGATTTCATCAGAACACCCTCGAAAAAACTAGGAACTAGGAGCTCTGAGATTGAATCATGTGGGCAGGAAGGATGTGAAGGTAGGACGCAATCGGTTGCATTATGGGAAATGTACGATCAAGTGTTTTTTTTTTGACCCATAAGAGTAGTTTGACCTTGATTCTCATATGTCTCTTATGGGTCCCTTTTTACATTAAGAAAGTGCTGGACTACCCCCTTTTATGAAGGAATGGTAAGGGTAATTGTGTGTGAGTGGGTTTGTACACTTTTAATTGTCTGAATTAATTATGTAAGTTTATTCTTGCTGTACTGGTCGAAGTGTTAAATAAGGTCAAAGCTTTCTCAGAGCGCCGATAAAGTACAAAGGGAGACTTTAACTTGGACGTATCAAACACGGGGAAACCGACGTCATATTTAACGAGCTGACATCTGTGTAGATTCCAAGAACGTGAAATTATTTTTGCCATTTGACTCTCCAACAGTTCAATCAGCCACTTCAATCCGAAACGATGTTAAACGAGGTCACACAAGCCACAGCAACCAGTCCTCTGCTTTTTGCAACAGATTTGTCCTATTTAACCGTTCAAAAACAGCTTCCTGTCATCAGCGATAGTAGTGTGTGTGTGTGTGTGTGTGTGTGTGTGTGTGTGTGTGTGTGTGTGTGTGTGTGTGTGTGTGTGTGTGTGTGTGTGTGTGTGTGTGTTGTGTGTGTGTGTGTGTGTGTTGGATAGGCTGTGTGAAGACAATAAAGAAAAAAAAAGGGCGATTAAACAGATTACAAAGGAAATGAGGCAAACAGTCATTCGTGTTAATCACTGATTGAAGCGTTGCTGATGTGTTTAAGAAACTATGAAGAAAGAAATAAACCTTTCCTGATCAGCTTCTTCATTTATGGGTGTAATTTGTCTTGTGGTACTCCTTCAGACATTTAAAACTAATAAGAAAATTAAATGAAGTATCATTACAAAAGATTACTTTGTCTTAAACATCACCTCATAAAAATGTTGTTTTACTACATTTAAAATGATACATACAACTCTTCAACTCCTCATCAAACTCTTTTATTCTGCTTGGCTTAAACACAGTCCAAAGGGGGGGTCATTTAGGCCTTCAAAAAACAGGATTAATTCACCTTTTATAAAACAGGAGGCTCACATGATTTAATTCAAGTAGTTGTAAATGTGGTGGGGAATTCCACACAGTCCAGAGTTTGTTTTTTTAAGGTAAGGTGTCCTGTAAAATCCCCAAATATTCAGAGGACACTGCACTTACCCCAGGCGATGACCTGACCTATAAACAAGAGGTTGAATCACCATCATTGGAGAGATGAAAATGTCTTTAAATTGAATGTTGGAAAGACCAAATAATCAACTATGTCCATTGTTGTATGTATGAGTTGAACTGGTGGCAAATGAGTTTCTCCGCCGGGTATTAATAAAGCTTTTCTAATCTAGTTATTGATTTTACAGAGAAGAAGGAGACCTGTCAGCAGATAGAAATTGTCCACTCATTCAAATATCTCGGAGTCCACCTGGACAGTAAATTAAACTGGAAAGAAGAACACTGATGCTGCATTAAAAAAAGAATCGGTCGAGACCTTTCTTCATGAGGAAGCTAAGCATATTTGATATCAGCAAAAAAGCATTTTTTTTTTTTTAATCAGGGAATCTTAGTCTTCTTTCATGCTGAGCTCCTTCTGCTCCGATTTTTAATAAACACTGTTAAATGTGGTTTTTAGATGTTGCTTTTTTGCTGTAAATCATTTCTCAAGTAGTTTTTTTATGGCTGAAGTTTATTCGTTGCACTGTGTTTTCTGATTTGTAGTTATAGCTGCGTCTATTCGTTGTTGTCTGTATGAATTGATTTGGTGGCAAATGAATCAGAATCAGAATAAGAAGCTGTTTATTGCCACGTACGTCACACATACAAGGAATTTGGCAAGGTGATTAATTAATTGGTGGGTACAGTAAATAACAAACACAGTGCAATACTAAAGACATTATTTAAAAATAGAAATATGAAAATATACAATAAAATATGGTAAAAAGTAAACAAGTTTCCCCACTAGGGATTAATAAAGCTTTCTAATGTAATATAAACTATTTCCAAGGTCAAGAATAAACCTTTGAACTTGAGATTTATCATGGTCCCTATGAAGAAAGTGTGTGGAATTGTGACATTGTTATTACACATCTCTTATAGCAACGGGCATCTTGGTTGCTACAGCTGCTACTATGCCACCAGCATTTCATCATCATCCTGTACTACTAGTTTTCACGATCAAATCTACTGATGTATGGCACTCACCAGCTTGAAATATGACTTGAAAAATTTCCACTCTTGCAATCTGATTCATAAAACTTTTAAGACTAACTATCAACCGCATGGCAGCTGGCAGATTGAACGTTTGAGTCAGGGGTTGTGAAATCGTGGTCAGAGATGATGCAGAGTGATCGGAAGCATGCTTTGGTGAAATGTTTCATAAGAAGTGATCTGCTCATGCTGCTGAACATTGCTCAATTGCTTTCATTTTGAAAGACCTGTTGCGAAAAAGACACTGCAGCGGAAATTCAACATTAAGAAAGCTTTATTAAGTTAACATATGTTGTCTTTTGTTTTATAAATGTAAAAAAAAAAAGAAAGCAATTCCCAGACATATAGAATATATTTGATAATTTACATACACAAAAAATACATGAATCATTATTAATAATATGTAAAAAATAAAAAAGGGTTTTAAATGCTAAAAGGACATGACAAAAAAATCATATAAAATATGCAAACAAATGACTTTGTACATTTCTGGATCAACACTGCTTTGATAAGAAAAACAAGCAAAGACAAGTAAGAATGTTTTCTCGGTAATGCTTTGAAAGTAAACAGTCCTTTTTTCTACAAAGCCATGCTAGCAGCTCTCTGGGGCTTTATACTGAGGAACAGTGGTGCATTGAGCTACATGCACCATTCTACTTTAGCGTGTTCGCATGCTCAATAATTAGCAGTAGACACAAAGTACAGCTAAGGCTGATGGGAATGTCAAGGTATTTGTACTGCAGGTATTTGGTCATTAACATAAATATGTGTGCCACATTTCACGCCAATCGATGAAATAGTTTTCGAGGCATTTCACTCAAAACCACAAATGCCAAACTCAAAGTGGCACTACGAGAAGCTGGGTTCACACAAACCATTGCGATTCATCCTTTGGGGAACATTAATCTGTGTATGAAATAAGTGACAATCCATCAAATATATGTTTTTAGATTTCATTGAATAAGTGAAAACGTTGACCCTCTGGTGGCAAAGTCATTAGGGTTCATCCTCTGGGGAACATAAATAAGTGCCAATCCCTCAAATCTATGTTTTTAGATTTTCATTGAATAAGTAAAAATGTTTACCATCTGGTGGCAAAGTCCTTATGATTCATCCTCTGGGGATCATGAATGTGTGTACAAAATAAGTGCCAATCAATCAAATATATGCTTTTAGATGTATTTGAATAAGGGAAAACTTTGAGCCTCTGGTGGCAAAGTCATTAGGATGCATCCTCTGGGGATCACGAGTCTGTGTCTAATCAATTAATTAAGAAAAGTAGTCCAAGGAAAACAGCTTGGCTTTGGAGCTTAAGCGCTACTCTTTCTGCTGAACACTGGTCAGAGTCTTGAGTTCAGGCCCGTCGTCCTCTTTGCCCGCCACACTGCCACTCCGGTCCTTGCTCTTGCCCTTGAAAGGCCTCCCCAGTTTGGTCGACAGCGTTTGCAGGACAGTGCTCTCGTCGGGTGAAGATGCGCTGCGGCTGGAGCGGCTGCTACGGGTGAAGATGGACGTGCTCCGGCTCTCCGAGTTGGTGGCCTCGAAGAGCTTGCCCATGAAGCTGAGGCCGGCCTTGCGGATGTGGGAGCTGCCGGCGAACACGTAGAGAATGGGGTTGACGGCGCTGCTGAAGTAGGCAAAGGCCGTGACGTTCGGACGAGCTGTAGTGGCCGCGCCGATCACCGATTCGCTAATCTGCAGCAGACCCACCACCTGGTGGATGGAGAGGGAGGTTAGAGGAAGGGAGGAAACAGAATAAAAACAGCCCAAAAAAAAACAGGCCTGCTCAAAAACAATGAGGCTGGTGAAGTTACCTATTATCTCTAAGAAGGAATACTGTTCTCACTCACAGTCAACAAACACCATCAACAGTAAGCAGAGTCTTAAAATATGATATTCATAAAACCGGGAAATTATGGGAATTCGGGGGATTCGAATTAGGTTGTTGTTCATTCTGAAGTTGAGTAAAAAGTCACTCTATTTGAAAATATACAGTGAATTAAATTATAAATATATATAGTTATTGATACGTCAAGTAAGCAGCACTGAAATGATGAAAAATATGAAGTTTTGTTTACTGATGGTGATAATTGATGGTTGAAGGTTATCGCCAACCTATGTGTTTATTCATCACAACAGTTTGATAGTCCAACTTTCCCAAACTGACATTTTAATAGGGTTTCCCTGCAGGTTTAAAGACAGTAATGTGTCTCTGAATTTACCTTTCGTAACTGTTCAGGGTTAGGGTTAGGGTTAGGGTGTTTTATCATTTCGATAATATTTGTGTTTTAATGTCCTGTTATACATTTTACCTCAAAAACACCACATTATCTGACTACTTGCACGTTTGGCATCTCATCCATCAACAAAAAAGCTCAACACAATCACCTCTATGATGTTGACGATGTGATAGGGCAGCCAGAACACTGCGAAGGCACTGATGATCATCAGGATGAGGCGGCTCCCTTGCCCTCTGCGCTGGAACTTGGCGCTTTGCAGCCGGCAGATGACGGAGGAGTAGCAGGTGTTGATGAGGGAGAAGGGCACCAGGCAGGCCATGATGGTCTCAAACAGGTACTGGAAGACCCGGTGGCCCACGTTTCCCCAGTGCGGTAGGCAATAAGTCAAATTGTTTCTTTTCAGGAGATTACTTCAGTAGAGGAGGAGGAAAAACACAAATAGAAAGTGAATGTGACAGTAGATATACTGAGTACAGTGTTCAGTCCGATCTGTGACAAAATATAATTATTAGTAACTTATATCAGTAATTGTCTTAACGTTCATAAAATCTATGACAATTGAGAGACAAAGCTTCCAAGTCACTCTTGCCATCAATTCACCTTTATGTATGGAAGATCAATAATGGCAAAACTATTAAGCACCCTTTAAAAAAAATGGTACACACACACAAACAGATACATGAGACCCAAAAAAAAAAAACACTAGTGAAGAGGAACTATCTCTCTAGATTTTTAAGGACGTAAATGTGTTTTAGCTCACTGCCTATCAGTTTTGGTAGTTTGCATCCTTTTCCAAACTCCACCTAACTAGGAGAACAGCCTCAATTGGATTTGACCTGGAGGTGAAGTGTAATCTTGTTAGACCACACCTACATCAGGGTATTTCCCAGTTTTCTCACTCAGCTATTGCATTGGTGTAAAACACCAAAAGGGTCAAACCACAACAGACAGATATTTTCATGTCTTGCTGCAATCTGTTGTCCCAAATTGTTTGCGACTTTTCACATTTGCAAAGAGCTCCAATTAAGAAAACAAGCTGGAGAAAAGGAAGTTGAGGCCTGATTTTAAACTCAATGAGCTCCTTGTCTGAATTTGAACTTGTTTCTTGTTTAATCAACATTTAGTTTGAGTGACTCACATCGGATTACTTTGAGCTCACGAAAAGGTTTTTCTACAGTGGTGGTTTAATTAGTGATGGTTCAAGGTAAGCGCTTTAAACCCTAGGCGCCACACCCAATACTTGAACACGGCTTTGAAAATGGTCAAAAATGAATTAAAGAAACCATATTTCTGATTAGAGTTTGTTTGTTATGAAACAAAATAGAAAATTGGTATCTTCTAAAGTCTTTTTATTTTTTCAATTTGCTGACATTCCCCAGCATTGTTAGATTAAAAAGTAAAATCTTTATTCTTATAAATACTCTCGTGAATAAATAAATAAAAAAGCTATCTTTATTGTCTACTATTATATTTTTCAACTACTTACTATTATTATTTATTTTTATTTATTTATTTATTTATTTATTTATTTTTTATTTTTTTTATTTTTATTTTTTATTTTTTTTTTTTATTTTTATTTTTATTTTTATTATTTTTACTATATTTAGTTTTTCTGTTGTGATGCCTTCTGTTGTCATCCTGTCCCCTTTTGCTGCTGTAACACAACTAATAAAAGATTATCTTAAAGAACTGAATTGTGACAAGAAAAATTCCATAGTACACCTCAGTTTACACTAAAAATTACAGCTTCAAGACACAATAAAGAAAATCAATAATTTAGCTGGGGGTTTTTTTTTTAGAAAGAGTTTGCAGAAAACTTTTTTCTTCCCTTTTTTTTGACAGACACACAGTTGACATTACCTTTACTCTACTTCAGCTCCCCTCTCCTTTGCAGCAGCCATGAACACCTCAACATAACAGATCAAAAAAGGACATTGTTTGTCTCACCTGCGGTAGAAAGGCATCGGCAGTGACAGGAGGAACGCCAGCACCCAGACCCCCAGCAGCAGACCCAGCAGGGAGCGCTTGGTTCTCATCCTCTGCGACAGAAAGGGCCTTGACACGGCCAGCCAGCGGTCCATGCTCATCAGGCAGATGAGGTAAATGGACACGTACATGTTCACACTGGACAGGTAATGCACCAGCTTGCACGCCGCCGAGCCAAACTCCCAGCCGCGGCCTCCGGCCAGGTAGCGCATGAAAAGGGGGGCGCTGAGCAGCACGAAGGCGTCCGCCATAGCCAGGTTCAGCACCAGCAAGCAGGTCACCGAGCGCTTCTTCACCCGGCAGAACACCGACCAGACCACAAACAGGTTCCCGGGGAAGCCCAGCAAGAAGGCCAGGGCAAGGATGGCGATGCCGACCTGGTGGCTGATGGGCAGAGAAGAGGAGGGCGGCTGGGTGGAGGCGGTGATATTGGATTCCATCAGGAAAAGCCTCTGAAGAATCTGAGTTTGGCTTCGAAAACTGTGAAACTGACACAACCTTTCAACGGACAAACAGGGCAGGAAACAGGATATGTTGTGTTAAGGTTTTTGAGGTTAAGGTTTCAATGCTGAGAAATATTGCACAACATAAGTTTATCTCTACACAACATGTTTCTGGAATGTGGTGGAAAGCTAGGTTGCCTGTAAGCATCATAAGAGGGGTCAAAGGTCATGAGTTGCCTCTTCGCAGATAGTAGGGTTCAAAACTGTATTACTTTCTTTCTTTCTCTTTTTTTAAAGTTCTAAGCTCTCATCAAAACTTTATGAAATGTTCAAATTAAAAAGGTTTCCGCATTTCTTGACCCAGTCATCACCTCATTACATTTTCCTTAATTGTCCAAATATATCTGAGAACATTAAGGTCTTATGAAGGACTACAATATATGTTGAATTCATGCACGGAAAATTTGTACTTTTACCTATTTTTATTCCTACATTATGTGGATATTGTTTTGTCTTTTTTAGTTTTTTTCTTTTTTTAGGCATAATAAGTCAAAGAAGGAGGGGAAAGCTGATGCATTTTATTTTTTATTTTTTTTATGTTCTAAGCTCTCATTACAACTTGCTGAAATCCCTGAGAGCTTAGATCCCATATTGCTTAAACCAGCCAGCACCTCTTTACATTTTCTCTGGTACTCCAAATAAACCCTAGAATGTTATGATCTTATGCAGAAGCACAGTATATGCTGAATGAATCTACATTACATTACATTACATCATTTAGCAGACGCTAATAATCTAGTCAGTTATTATAATTTATGTAATAGTTCTGTTTTTTACCACGTAATCTCTAAACACACGTTTCACACAAAACAAAAGATAATTCAAAAATAGTCTTGTTCATTTTGACAAACAAGGAAATTAAGATTTTTTTCAGAAATTTTCACATTTTATAAAGATTCACGAATCCTACTGCCCAGATTTAAGAGAAGACATTTTAACATTTTTGTCAAACTCTGTGATCTCCAGAGGAAACTTTGGAAATGATTCAAGTTTTGCTATCAGGATGTTTTAATAAATTGAATTTGTATACTGACCTTCAATTGCTGATCTCTTTTTTTTAAGGCAACAACTGCAGCTCCACTCCAAAAAGGTTAATTTTACAGCTCGCCTGATTTACTGTTGACTCCCGGGCTTCCCTCTTTGCTCTGAGGACTGCATGTGGAGAAAGGTACAAATATTGAGTAAGAGGATTCATGTTAGGGGAAGCCCAGTGACAACAGGAAGCCAGCTGTAGGGTTGCGACGTCGCCGTGGTTCCTCTTACATGTTTTATTTTATTATTTCCGATCAGTGCACTAAATACTACATGATATTATATGGGGAAAGTGTTGACACTGCACCAACAATGCAGCTTATTGGCACAGACATTTAAAATCACATTAAGAAAGAGAAAGATGTGGATATCATGTGGACCCACACAGTGTTGCGAAACTGATGATATCATTTTCGGGAAGAGTGGGAATGAACCGCTCAAGAGGTTGTCATGAGGGTAGATAAGTGAAGGCAGTGAATATTCCTGTAAACTGTCAGGAGCTTGTTGATACATGAGTGTTAAAGCTTGTCTCTAGTATCTGCATTGTCTGCTCGCTTGCACCAGACTTCAGATTTACAGCATATTCTGCTGTTGGACCGTGCTTCACAGTCTGAGAAAAAAAAAAAAAACTTCACTTCCTTTTGTATATATTTCTGCATTTCATTTTTTACTGAGCATGCACACAGTAAAATATCAAAACATTCCAGTTTAATCAGCATAATCCTTTCAATTTCCAATTTCCCTGCTGCGGGACTAATAAAGGATTATTTTATCTTATCTCTTATCTTATCTCTTTAGGATTTTCTCTTTAAAGCTGCACTAATCAAAGCACAGACCAAACCAGACTCTTTCTGAAATCCATGAAATGTGTGTTGACGCTAGTGTTGAAGTGTTACATTAAAGGAGCAGTCTGGCCTTCTAATCAAATGAATATGACTATTGTGCAAGGAGTCCCCAAACGCACAGACAATCATCAATCAGCTCTGCAGTTCCCATCAGCTCTATGCAGTTTTATTTTCATTTTTTTCAGATTATGGTTTTGATTTTACGGCCCAACACTTTAATGTTTTGATTCCCTCTCTCTGTTCTCATTGTTCCAGCAAAATAAGGCATATGTTTTCAGCTAAAATAAGGTCTCATAAACCCACTGTGCACTACCTGCCCAGCATCAAACATCAGACATAGCTGAGCATTCAGCAGCTTAAGAGCCGTGTATTTTTTTTTTACATTCATCAGGTGGCCTGAAACACGACTGCAAATGAATGCTAAAAGTTCTTTGGGTTTGTTACCAATAAGTTCACCATATCAACTTTCTGTGTCATTGTTGTGTTTACAGCTTGTTCCACTGCCCTCGTGTGGTAAAAGAAATGTATTCATGCAGCTTTAAAACAGACCAACAGATGTATGAGAGAAGCAAGCAAAGCGAAACACATCAGTGCGAATATTATAAAAACAAAGTTTAGTGCCAAGCTCTCAATTTGTGCTCGTCACTGAGGTATAGTAATTTTTACATTTTCAGTTCGATGCTTCCGTCAGGCATTTTGACAAATAAAACATTGCATTAACAAAATGGCAGAGAAAAATTGTGTACATTCATAAGGCACCACCTGGGTCCTGGATAATAATCCACATTTCTTCCGTATGAAATAGTTCAGCGCAGAGCGAGGCTCATAACTCATCAAATATACATTTGTGTCAGCTGCTGAATCCTTTCTTGATTGGCAGGAACCAGCTGTGCACGTTCAACCCCGATGAAGTTTTTGAAACTGGACGTCGATTCAAAGGCCTCAGTGGCTTCATTTTATAGCCTGAAGGAACAACATCAGCTTGCAGCCCTCAGAATCTCGTGTCCTCTAGTTACCATTCTTCACTGGTTTGGTATTAGAGTTTGAGTTGGTAACAGAGTCTTGCTCTTTGTCCTTTAGCATGACGGCATCCGCCTCTTTGTCTTTGTCACGGCTGTTCTGGCTGTTCTGTCGGCTCTTCCTGGAGGCCGAGTCCAGCCCTGTGCCCTCAAACAAGCGGGCCATGAACGCAATCCCTTCTCGCCGGATGTATGACTTTCCTGCGAAGAAGTAGAGCACTGGGTTGGCGCAGCTGCTGATGAAGGCTATGGCAGAGGTGACAGCTCGGGTCTTTTGCCATATTAATTCCAGTCTGGGGGTGGAGAAGTGAGGAGAACATTTAAGTAGGAACAAATGACTGACTTTGTTTTTATCAGAATGTAAATAAAAGGTTCAGAGACTATATGCATAATGAAAAACTTACTTGTAAAAGTAGTAGTACCACAGATACCACAAATATTCTCTTATAAGTAAGCCAGGCTAGTGGTTTCCACCTGCTCCCAGTATGCTAAGCTAAGCTAATCGAACACCCACGAGTGGTGTCAAACAGCCCCAGAATTCTGCATTAAATGGCTCAATTTGAATCTTACACAACTCCCAGCTGTAGACCATGGAACGCATTATAACACTGATAGTTGGTTTGTGTTTGAATTTTTAACATTAGCTTTACAAAATAAGAGGCATGCAAGTTGTTGTGTCATCACTTACTTGTTTTTAACTGCACCAGGTGGATACAAAGCCCATGTAACCTGAGGACAATGGAAGAATGGATGAGTTAATAACTCTGAAAACGTGATGCTATTAGACCTGGGCACGCAGTGAATACATTTAAAGACTGAAGAAGGATGTATGACATACTTGCACCATGTTGATGACGTGGTAGGGCAACCAGAAGAGGCAGAAGGTCAACACGATGGCCAGGATGAGCTTCTCGCTACGAATGCGACGGCGGAACTTGGTCTGTCGGAGCCGCCGTAAGATGCAGATGTAGCTGACTACAATGACAACGTATGGGATTAAGAAGCCAAACACAAGCTCCAGCGTGTACTGGAGAACCACCTGTGCATGGAAGATAAGATGAGAGAATAGAATTGAATATTCATTAACATTCAGCATTACATGAAATTACATGCCGGCTACCCCAAAAAGGAAGCGAGAGGATAGTGTTTCAAAATCTAGACATGCCAATGGGATTTAAGTCTTTTTATATTGCAAAGCTTAACTGTCTGCTTTAAGAGACAAGATACACAATCTATTGGTTTTGGGTACATTGGCATTAATTATCAGTGTTTGTCCTGTTGTTCAGGACAAAAACTATGCCAATGGAAAGTCAATTAGAATAATTTTTTTCATGGTGGGCACACAAATTCAATTCATCCGCAGAGCTAGTGATGTAGAATTAAATATTGAGAAAGAGCACTGTTGGCAAGTTGGAGAGGAGGTGGATGGTTCCAACAAACACAGGACTTTCAACCACAAGACCAGAGCTCGACACCGCGTTGTGGTTTTGTTGCCCAAACCTAATGTTTGTGGCGGTTTCCCTAAACCTAACTTTTTTTTTTGTTGCATAGACCTAACTGAACATAGTTATTTTAAGCCTGAACTACGATGTTTTTCCTTAACCAAATTAAGTGGATGTGTTGCCTAAACCAAATTTTTGTTCTGTAACGTTATTTCGTGCCTAAAAAACGATTTGTGTCCCATTGGTGATTAGCTTAGCTTAGCAAAAATGAAAACTCTCAAGCTATCTTATTAAATAGCACATTGTATTTGCCTGTTTGACTCATTCACAGGCTAGAGGTTGCAATTTTTATGCTAAGCTAACCCAATAGATCATATTTAGCGAGCAGACATTAGACTGTGGTATCGAACTTCTCCTCTAACTCTCTGCAAGAAGGCAGAGAAAGCGTATTTCCTGTTCATTCAAATGGCACCAGTTTAGGGCATCCGTTTGTCTAGCAGCATCTGAAACCATCCTTTGCTTTCAGAAGTGGTCGGACGACACTTCAGATGATCTTCATTCCAAGCATTTCTGTTATTCAACTAACACATTTAGAGGGTTTTGCAGCATTAGCGCTCAATTGTTTTTGATAATATCAAGATTATCACGATTTTTAATTACTCACATCGTCGCGTTTCTCATGGACAGATTCGCACTTAGACGTAGGCTTGTCCTGCTTTCTGAAGATCATAGCTGGAATGGAGGCGACCATCACCAGCACCCACACCACCGCCAGCCCGCGCATCACAGTCTTGCGGCCAGTGATGATGCCGACGCGCTGAGGCCACAGCACCGCCACCAGCCTGTAGATGCTCATGAGCATGATGAGCTGGATGGATGCGTACATGTTGACCAAACAAAGGTAGAAGAGGATCTTACACATCACATTCCCAAACACCCACTTATTCATCGCCAGGTAGGTGATGAAGAACGGGGTGAGAGCCATCAGGGAGCCGTCGGCGATGGCTAGGTTGAGGATGAGGAGGGTGGTGACGGAGTGCCTCCGGGAGCGCGCCAGGATGCTCCAGATGATGAAGACGTTGCCGGGGAAGCCCAAGAGAAAGACGAGGCCCAGAATGAGCCCGCCCATAGCGTTGCCAATGTTGGGGCCAGTGTTGGTGACAATGTTGTTTGGATGGACAGTTGTCCAAATGGAGGAGTTGTTCACTAAAGGGTCCATTTTTGTCACCTGCCAAAGAGAGAATATTGGTGAATGTTTTTCAAGATTTACCTCAGGACATTTATTTTTCCTTTTTTAGTGAAAAATAGAGAAGTTATAACAATATTACAGTTTGTTTTTACTCTTGTTTTTCAAAGAGAAATGTTCCTGCTGTATCGCTGTTAGCAGACAATAGAAATGCTAAAAGAGAAAAAACAAAAAAGGGGCCTTTTAAAATGAATGATTACCTTACACTTGGCTGCCTTACAAAAGATACCTTAACAAATTTGCCTTGTCATATTTTGTGACTAATAAAGAGTCTTACTTCTGAATCCTACACCATGTTTTATCTGGCACAGGCCTCAGGTTTGACAAGACAACTATATATCCTGTAGTAAAGCGTAGGAGTGTGGCGCAAGTGTAACAGGTTTTAACAGGGCTTCTCAATTCCTGAACAACGAGGCCAGACATGAGTTGAGCATAATGAGGAGCATAGTAACTACCGTTAATGCAACCATGTTTGTCTCTAATACAGTTACAGATGACTGGTTCCCTAAGGCTAAGATACCTACCTGATATATTTAAATTAAAGCAGTACTTTATACTTTTTCCCATACTTAAATGGAAGCCAGTGTTAATCTTTTAAGGATGTGTAAGGTCATACTATATATATATATTTTTCTATTATTATATTTTCAGCAAATCCCATGAAAACACTAAAAAACGCAAGGAACTGACCATACTAACAAGTTTTGTCTTGGTATCCGAGGTCTGTCATATCTTATTCCTCTGTGCCATAATGCTCCATTGTTGTCCAAAAGCTATTAAAAACACATCAATGAGCCACACTGTTGCACAAGGCGAGCACACTGCAATTTATTTTTAGTAAACACTACTAACACCCTCCTGTTGCTATATATTCTGACTACCACAACAAATATGTATCCATCCACAGCTTAAAATAGTTCCCAACACATTAACGTTTTACTCCTGTTTGAGTGAAGTTTCCTAAAAACTACAGTGCCCAGATGTTTGAGGAAATAGTTACTATTATTTAGGAAATTAAAGTATGTATATATTAGAGACATTTTTATGACTTTTATAGATTTGTGGGCTTGGGGGATGAGTGTAACAGATTAACATGTTGTTGGTTGTGTTTTTCTTTTTTATGGGACTTGTTAATAACAATAACAACAATATATCTATGAATAACTGGAAGCCAATACAAACCTTTATTAATAGGAGTAATTTCATCGGAGTAAGCTCTCAGCAGTCAATCAGTAAAATATACTTTCTACAGTTTGTGCAACAGATACATTGTATTTATCTTATAAGCTCCTGCCAGGCAACATTTGTATGGACAAGAATTGTACTGGAAAAAGGGTTTCATATGTGGCATGTCATCACTTGTTCGACATATCTTGACTATTAGTTCAGGAGCACACCCTTAAGGCTAAAACTATGCAGTGTCTTTATGTCTACTCAAATATTCACACCCATTTCTGCTTGCCAAACCTGTTTGATATTTCTTTGCAAATTGTGCCGTAATTATGCATTATTACAGAGTAAATCAGTGTAGTTGGCTGCGGTGGTAAGCGAATGCACACAGGGTGATAGTACAGATAAAAACACAGCAGAGATGGAATGATTTCCTCTTAACAACCAGACCGTTTCTGGAGTTTTGGTTTCTGCCCCTGTAGCCTACAGGTGTTTAAAGATACTGTGAGGAACAAGTCTCAACTTCACCTTCATAAGTAAACAAAACCATCAGGGTTCATAAATAAATGTTATTGGTAATGCTAGTCATCCATGCTATCGGGTTTGATTCTGCACAAAATCAAATGACTTCATGCTAGTTCACCAGAGATTCATCAGCTCAGACTCCAGCAGAGGAGGAGAGCTCAGCTGCTCATCCTACGTCAAGGAGCAGAGCTTCACCTTGCTGATCCGCCAGCCCTCATTGGAAGCGCAACACCATCACCTTGCTATTGGAAGCCCAGGATACATTGCTGGCCCCGTAGGAGGTTTAGAAGGGAGGCACAGGAAAACCAGAAACAGGACTTAGAGGAGCAGCATGTCAGACCCCCTGCTGCAATGAAGTGAGAGGTTTTCTAGAGGGAGTCTGGTGCTCAGAAACACTACCATTTGTGTCCACAGGGACGGACAAAATATGCACACCTTAACGTTCCTTGTGGTAACTTTAATTCAATAAAACAGCACAACTGTGCTTCAGAGAGAAATAAAATAAAAGTCCGGTAAATAGTTAAATTAGCAAATAAAAAGTGCTATATCCCAAAATAAAATAGCAAACACTAATAATAATAATAATAATAATAATAATAATAATAATAATAATTAATATTATTATTATTATTATTATTATTATTATTATTATTATTATCATTATCAAAAATAAATAAAAATAATGGCCTCGACTCCTCTGTCCAATACAGTTATAATTGTGGTGTGCTGAAGATTATATGTGGTCGTTTTTCTTTACTAAAATATATTTTTTAAAGATATATAGACATTGCCGGGGATACATAAGTAAAAGTTTAAATCTTTTTCTTGAAATATTTACAATTTTTATGCTGATTATGAATAGTTATCCAGACATGGTTTTCTTCTTCTACCGCAGATGAGCTTGGAAGATTTAAATTCAAATGACCTCAGATAAAAGCACTTTCTCAAACTGTCACATGAAGAGAGAGACAAACAGATGTAACCACATGGCAGTGTTTACAGAAAGCCGGTCAAACCGCATTGACAGTGGCATCAAAGCAGCAACGGCCGCTGGAACTGCGCCATGTTGTGCAATGGCCCCAAAATAAGAAACCAGCTATTACCAGCGAGTGGGCGTCATTGTCATAGTGAGTCTTTTCTGTTTCTGTTCCCCGGTTAGTCCTTTTGTTTCTTTACAATCCAGACATATAAAGTTTGCGTTCTTTTCTTTTTATTGTCATGTAGACAAACAGAGCTCCCTGTAGTGACCACATCAAAGACCATAAAGCCTGACTGACTCAGAAGGTGTGTTTGTGTGTATTGTGTGACTCACGCACATGCCGTCTAGAAACTCACCTATTTGGCCCACAGAGAAAAAACATACATAGATTGTTCATAAATCAACAAATCCCAACTGCCAGCTTAACTCCAAAAATGTCACAAAATCACAGCTACAAACTGCAGAACAAAACTCCTGTAAAGCATCAGAAATAAAAAACAAAAGCTCCTTATTTCTCCTCCAAAAGTAGCAGTAACTACAGTTGATTGCAGTGATTTGTTGACAGTTGCAACCGCAGTGCTGACAGAAACCAACACAGATGCATGAATGAGAGACAGGAAACTGAAACAAACTCACCTCAAGTCATCGACCGTAAATCCCAACAGAAGACAGAAGACACACCAAGAGCTGGAAAGGAAGTGTGAATCTGGTGTTAATGTTGAGTTTTCTTCCTTTCCTTCTAAACCTGTCCTCTCCCCGTGTTCCCCCCCCAAACACTGTCTCTCCCTCTGTTTCCCTCTCTCTCTTTGTGATTGATTTGTCATGCTTGCCGTAACACGTAGTGAAGTGAGAGGCGGAAGGTGTGTCCCCATTACCTGGCCTGTCTCTGCCCTGGCAGCCTGTCAACTTCCTCACAGGAATTCCATCTGTGGAGCGTTGACTTAAAGGGTTAGTCCATTTTTCATCTCGCCATGCAGATCACCACAAAACCACAGTTCTATTCACCTACATAGTATCAAAGTGGTAGTTAATGATATGGAAATTACCCCACATGGCCAAAAGTATATGTGCACCCAAATATTACACCTATTTGTGAATGCTGAGCATGTCTTTCAGCGAGCAATGGCTGAATCTGCAGCTAAAATCTAGGATTTCTGAACCGGGCTTCAAGGTTTTGTTCGCCTTCAGCCACCGATGTTCAGTAATCCCCTTTTTAAACACTTCTTAGAACATATTTTTACAGTCTGCCTTTTATGTGATTCCTGCCTTATTTTATTATAATTATTTATTGTATATCTTAGTTTGCTCCTATCCCATCCATTGGTTTTCGGGGACAGTTTTATCGGGGTTTAAATTTTACCTTAGTTTGTCTTGCTTTTGACTGTTGGGCTTACTGTTGTTATATTGCCTGGCTTTGGCTGTTAAAGCACTTTATTAACTCTGTTTTTAAAGGTGCTATATAAATAAAGTTATTATTATAAGACCCCAGTTGCTGATGGCATTCTGGTTCATCCCTAAAATGTTAGACAATGTTGAAATCTGGATTATATTCTTTACAACAAGCTTTTTCTTTGGATTGGGCATAACCGTGTTCATGACAACTCATATTTATTTTACCTCTCATTTCAATTCACAACATGGCACAATGCGACAAGAGGTATGGATGTCAAAAATTTAATTTACTTTTTGCCTTTACATTTTTTACCGTGTGAAGCAATACAAACGTATGTATGAAAAAGCACTATACAAAACACAAATGCATATATTATAAGTGTGATTGGGTCTTATATACATATAAAGATAGTCAAGTCCCTCAGTATGACAACATCAAATACAGCAAACTAGTGCTGAATGCAAGAGAATGTTCTTATTGACAAAACAATATACCGTTAGCAGCTGTTTGCACTTGTATCATGTCACCAGCAGTTGAATTAGAGCCTACGTTCAAAAACATAAACACAAGTGATATCAAGGTCAGAGAAAAGTTACATTTGCATGAGTTCTGCCATGGTTTGACGTTATTCCAGCTGTTTATAACGCCTCTTTTATTTGTCACGGGTGCCAAAAAAAGACTTCTGTAATGGACACACTTAATTAAAAGAACTATGTCCTTCAAGATGGAAAACAGAGAAGAATTTCCGGGTCACAAGCCGAAGAATCAAGGAAGCACAAATGGAGTAAAGAGAAAGGTCCCATTGTAATAGCTGTACAAATAAAGGGCTTGGCATAAAGGGAAAGAGATCTGATATAGCCACAGTCATAGTGTTTCTTCATGGCTGGGGTTTGGGCAATACATGTTGTATTATGGGTAAATAACATTTTAAACATTTAACATAAATACACAAAACTGTACAAGCTGTGATGAGACTAGTTATTTTTTTCCTGACACAAATTAACTTATTAACAGCGTGTGTTTTAAACCAGAACACCCATACAGACATGGGTAAGACTCCACATGTAGTGTTAGCTACATGGAAATAAACTAGATACCATCTTCAATATAAGAAATGCATTTTTAATCACAAACCATACTCAAAGTATAACAATACATTTTACAATTCAAGACATTTTGCATTGTAAGCATTGTGTGTGTTGGGGGCCGATAACTCAGCTGAGTGCATCGCCAACCTCTAGCTGCTAGTTTGCACACTGTTAATATTTTGGACGGTGTGTTTAGCTAGCAGCTAACAGTACACACTATGTTGAGTACCTCACCGGCACTCAACTGCTGTTTTAAAGGCAAACATTTTTTTTTTGTTTTGGGCAAGATTTTATGAAATGTCTTTTGCAACAAATCTGAGCTGATTTTTCTGCATACATCACCTGTTGTTTTTCAGTTTGGATGAAGTTTGTTTTACGAACCCATCAGCCCATTTGTGCCTGGATGGAAGGTTAGCCAATTGTGGTTTGTATTCAATTCAGTCACACAATACAGTAGTGTTTGTTGCAGACACACCTGGGGAAGATCTGCAAGCTACCGAGTGCTCTATTTTTACATAAATGAGGAAGGAACATTGTATGCTCCCAACACCAATAGAGCAGTTATGGAGCTATGTACTAAATAGTTGCAGTCATTTTTTATTTATTTACAGTTTTTAGGACTGTCAATATGGAACAACTTTTCTATCAAATCTTTGATCAAATTTTAACTACCATAACTTGGTCAGCTGTGCGAACACGCCAATATCATACCATTCATATTCCAGCCCCAGGCCTGGATAAAGAGGCTTGGTGAACGTGGTCTGGATTTTGTGGAGAAGCACCATCGGGTAAGAGACGTGATAAAAACACAGAGTGCCTGCTCTATAATCCAGATACACTCCAATATTTTTGGAGCAAGGCCCATACACCTTTGTTTCCACATTATTGTGACGGAATAAGTAACCTTTTTCCGTGCACTCTAAACTCCAGGACTTGTCATCTTTTCCGAACTGTGACTCGTCTGATGTGCGGTTGATGTCTTTGTATGCCACTGCTGCAGACAGAGTGCGGGCATGCCATTCCACCTCCCAGTAACAGCGCTCTGACAAACCCTCTCTGCACAGCACCTGTGGCCACTTAGTGAACCTCTCTGGGTGAGCAGAATACGCGCTGGGTGAAGGCCTCACCCTGATGTCGTCGTCTATCAGGTGAAGATAGGGGTAGTTTGTGTTCCCGTCCAGTGTGAGGGGACAGCAATCTGCCAGGAAAACTAAGTGAGTATTAACATTGCCTATGATTATTGTGTTAAAAGTTAAAAAGTTCAACTGAATTTCTTACAGCGTAAAAAGTCCTCTCTGGTTTTTGATGCTTGTAGTAGTGAGAAGTCAACATAAGATACTGTAAGAAGGATACATTCTTTAAAAGATACCACTAGACATGAACATGGCCATTATATGAATCAGAATATGTATATTTTAATGTGCTACCTGTGGCAGAGATCCTGGGCCATGTGTCATTTACGACAGTCTCCAATTTACATTTCAGCTCACAGACGCACTCAGTCGCATCTCCGAAGGAACGCAGAGAACCAGGATCGAATGAAAAGTTTGGAGAGTCATAGGAAGTGGAGAGAGACTGGAAGCTCTGAGGGGGAAACGAGAAGGAATCAAAGGCGAAGACAGAAAAACAATACAAAAAAAAATGTATTAATGCAAATAGAGATAGTTTGAGTCAGAGAAAGTCAGTGTCTTTTGTTTTATTCAGAGTAACTATTCCGAAAATTCACTCCTTAATCCAGGAGCTTAAATTTGGTTTCTGAACAGTCTCAACTCAGTTCTCGTACAAAGAGATTTTTCCTTTTTTGCCCTTGCTTATTTTTAAATTCATTCTTTTATTGTTAACATTTTCAACGGAAAATAACGATTTTTATATATGAAATATCCCTTTTCTTTTTTTGACCCTTTGTATGTTATATGAAAATCGAGCTGTGATCATTACAGGTTTAAAATATCCTATGCATAGTGTCCTTTGGCCAGTAGACTGAACTGTTTTTAGCCGTCCAATTTGTGTGAATATTGTCAGTAATTTTGCTCTACTGCACTGGAAACTGTTCATTCAAACATGCAGAAATGTCACAAACAAAGAATCTTTAAAACAACTTCAAAAAGTCAAAATACAACACCAAAAAGCATCTGGTACCTGAATCATGTGGATGTGATCGCCAACATGCAACAGCTGTTTCAGTTCAGCGTCTCTCTTCTTCAGCTTGCTGATCTCCTCCTCAAGCTGAATCCGGAGGGTTTCAGTCTGAGCGACTGCTACCTTCTCCTGATCTCCGATCAGCCGCTTGACCTCTCTACATCTTCCCTGCATGCAGGAGATTATCTTGGCAAAGATCTTGTCACAGTCTTTCATTGCAGTCTGGGCACCATTCTGTTGGCACACATCAGAATTTTTTTACTTCTTAAAAATTGCTTTTGTTTAAAGCTAAAAAGTGTTTGAACAACATGATGTAACAGCTGGAGGGGCATCGCTCACAAGCTGGTGTTGACCTTTGACCTCCCAAGGGTCAAAATAAGAATGACTTCTAATCTTTAATCGTTGTGGAAAATTGGCAGCATATCCAACATAGTCCCTGAATTCCCAGGAGCCAAAGTTCATGTATCACTCGCGGTTACAAAAAGAATCTTGTGATCATCAGCTGAGAGCCAAATTTACCCTGACATAGTTATGCCCATTCATTGGCTTTTGAAACTGACTGTAGTGATGATTTTTAAAACACAGGAAACATTTTTTTCCTGTCCACATCATCCTTTATCACACATTATCACAATCAATAAAAGATGTATGAAATAATACAACTCATTTCAAACCTTGACATTCTCCTCAGCTTGGTTCAGCTCCCGCAGCTCCGCCTCTCTCTTCTTGACTCTCTCCTGGACTTCCTTTTGACTGGAAACCAGAAGTTTCTGGAAGGAAGAAAAGCATGATTATTCGCTGTTAGACTGGAGCGGTTCGTGTAAAAATAATGCAAATAATTACAACTACATCCAAATGATGAACATTACATGTCAGTGTAAGCTCAACAGAGGACATGAAAATACTTAATGAGCATGTTTTATGGCTTTAAAGTACTGGACTTTGAAAATGAACAATGTGTACAGATAAGCGAGTGTGTTACTTTAAAACAAAACACCCTTCAGTCTACCTCCGTCTCAGCTTTCTTCAGTGAAACAGAAATGGTTTTGTGGCCTTTATGCTCATCTATAACACAGAGATGGCAGATGAACTTCCTGTCCGTCCGGCAGTAGACCTCCATCAGCTTGTTGTGCTTCTCACACATCTTTTCCTGCAGAGGGATAGTAGCCGAGACCAGCTGGTGCTTCTTCAGCACAGGAACGCTGTGGTGAGGCTCGAGGTGAGCCGGACAGTAGGACGCCAAGCACGTCAGGCAAGACATCGTGGCTTTGTTTCGTCTGGTCCCAGAGCAGAAATCACAGGCGACGTCTTCTGGGCCGGCAAAGGCCAGAGAAGGGGAGGGCTGCTGGGTGCTGCTCTTCTTCAGCTTCTCCACAACCTAGGCATGATGGGAAATTCAGTCACTCATGACCAAGAAACCATTAGATTCATGAAATAAATAACACTCCACCAGTAAAATCTTCTTGTTTAAAAAAAAATAAAAAAATAAAAATAAACTGTAAGCAAGAAATGTACTTTACTATACTTTTACACTTGAGTTTAAACTCATCAGTTCTTTCTGTTGGGCAAACTATGTACTGGAAACCGTTTCTAATTGACTTTGTACCAAACTTTTGCTTTCGATACGGACATATAGTCTCAACCAATAAATGTGCTAAAAGTTAATATCGGCCTAACATTGACACAGTTGACTTGTAAGTCCAAACCAGCAAGTATTTTAGTGTTATTAAAATGTAAAGTGGGCAGCTGTGGCGTAGTGGAGAGCAAGGTAGTTCTCCACTCAGAGGGTCGGTGGTTCGATACCCGGCTTCGGCAGTCGATGTGTCCTTGGGCAAGACACTTAACCCCAAGTTGCTCCCGAAGGCTTGCCATCGGTGTGGACTGGATGTTGTATGAATGTTAGTCAGAGTCTGATGGTGGCACCTTGCATGGTAGCCTGTCATCAGTGTGTGAATGGGTGAACGATATGTAATATACTACTGATTGTAAGTTGCTTTGGATAAAAGTGTCTGCTAAATGACTGTAATGTAAAATACTAATTTATTTAATTTGCATCAAAATACTAATGTAAAAGTGTTGGGTTTTTTTATTAATTTATGGGAAAAAACTGAAGTGAAAATGTCCAGAAGTGCCCTACCTTTCAATGTTTAAAAGGCACAATGGGTATTTGTTGGTTTGTGAACTCAACATTCAAAGTTGGCCCCTCCTTCACAGCTCTGACATAGTTCTTTGTCAGTGCATAAGAAAGGTCTGCCTCCACATATTATCATTTTGCTATGGGAGGAAAAATATTCTGAAAATACTACAATGCTAACTTGTTAGTATTTCCTTCAGACTACAGTTATGGTGCTCGCCCGTGGGTGAAATTCAACCCCAGACTCTTTCTCGTTTTTGAACTTGCTTTGTCCGCTTTTCAGCACTGTGTCCGCCATTTTCCTGGCTTCCTCTTGGATGTGTGCTTACGATCTAGAACCTGGTCACTGCATTTCTATAGAGGCTGACACCCAGAAACATCCCCAACACAGCAGAACAACAACATGTGATGATTGATTTTTCGATTACTCCATACATAGTTTTTATTAGGAGATTGAACCGGTTATACCTTTTAAAAGGATTTGACACCAAAAATATGACCTTTAACTATATTGATGTGTCACCTTTAAGTTTCCTGTTAACTACCAACCACATCAAACAGAATCAACACTATCGCAGCTATTACCACCACTAGCGCCGCTTCAACTAATACTACTCCTTTTTTTATTACATTTTGAAGGAACAGGAAGAATGTTATGTAGCTGATGTTATCAATCTGTTGTATAATTCTGCCTTCACCTCAGCCAGCATGGTGTTCCTCTTCAGTACCGGCCTCGGACTGAACGTCTCCCTGCACTGAGGACAGCTGTACCGGCCCTTCTTCTCCTCCTGGTCCCAGCAGTCCTCGATACAGTGTCTGCAGTAGCTGTGTCCACAGGGAATGGAGACTGGTTCCTTCAGCAGGTCCAGACATACTGAACAGCAGAACTGATCCTGGTGCAGCTCAACTCTATGCTGCTGATGTTGTTTGCCAGCCATTTTTCAGTGATAGCCGCTTTCATGAAAAGACAAGAGAAGCACTGAGGCCAGGGCCGCTGACAGGTTTGGCTGGGCCCGGGACAAAATTCTCTCAATGGGCCCCCCCCCCAAATTTTTTTTATTTACAACTTAATTGGATAGGCTATGGATATGGACTGAGTGAAGTTATGGCTTTCAGAATCATACCACAATAAAACTCACGCTATTGTATTCACTTAGAGCTCATTAACTGCACATTTCATCGACCATTTTTCACTTGACCAAGGGGAATCATGTCAAGGGTACTTTTATTTATCGCCAGACCCGCGTTTATGTCCGCTGAACTTCCAGAGAATGTTTGGGGAACAAGGCGGAGCCCATTCATCTGGCGAGTTTCAAGTTAACGGCAATCAGAAACTAAGTTACAGGCTACCCCAAAACGTCACGTTTATAACCCATTCGTTACATCCAACTCTATCTAAATGGCAATTTCACATGTTGCCATGCCACTGGCTTATTTTAAACCATGAGCCGCGTTACACTGGCTGTAATTCAGCTGACTGGGAATGATTCTCAAATCAATTCAGCCTGATTGGAGTGCGCAGCGCGTGCCTGCCTGAAACATTTGATTTGGACATGGGCCTATTTGCGGGGTAATGTGCATATTCTAAGATTCAATTAGATATAGGCGTATGAAACACAGTGTAATAAAGCCGTTGTGGTTATCAAATTATTTGGATACGGTGGAGGTGGTGGGAGACAGGAGGGTGATGGCCAAGCTGTCATCCCTGATGAACAACACCTCCCACCCCATGCAGGACACCCTGGCAGCTCTGTGCAGCTCCTTCAGCCACCGGCTGCTTCACCCCCGGTGGTGAAGGAGAGGTACTGCAGGTCCTTCATTCACCCCCGGTGGTGAAGGAGAGGTACTGCAGGTCCTTCCTTCCTGCTGCTGTCAGGCTGCACAACCAGCTCTGCTCCCAGCAGACCACATGACACATGACAATAAAAACACTGTGCAATAATAGTTAATATAGTTTTTTTTTCTGTCTGTAAATATTATATTTCAGTTATTGTGTTTTTCTACTGTTTTTATTGCTTATTTATAATACTTGTTTTTTTATTTTCATTTTTATTTTTATCTTGTCTTTCTTTACTATGTCTCTTGTGTGCACTTTAACTCTATGCTGCTGTAAGTCTGCAAATTTCCCCGCTGCGGGACTAATAAAGGATTATCTTATCTTATCTTATCTTATCTTATTCAATGCCCCCTGTCTGTCTGATATTGATCTCGTGTGACTTGCTCATGTGGTGCTGCGCTAATATGTTTGACACGCCGCCTGTGCCTGTGTTACTTGACGACGGGGCTGGACAAAGTTGTCCGTGTCTTACAGCTGCCTTTACTGGTACCTGCAGCATCACCTGAGTCTTTTCTGAAATATTTATAAAGAGATCCCCTCAGGCTTTCGGCTTCTTCCTCTCTTTTTCGCCTTTCTTTTTTTTCAGGGCTCCTGACTTGTGCATGTTGAATCAACTCGCGCACTGACCACTAATGGAATGATGTCGTCTTTTTTCTTCTCCAAAGACCAAACCATTTTGGCATAGGGGTGATAGGGGGTTATTGGCCGTTTTTTCAAGGGCAATGAAGGCAAACAATCTAGGAGTCATTAATTGAATGCAAATAAAGCACTTTTCTTCTCTAAATCAACACATTTTGAAGTATACATACAATAATTAATCCCAACTTCATGGGGGTCCAGTTATGGGCCCCCCCCATTCCAGGGCCAGTCCAGGGCCCGGGACAACGTACCCGTTTGTCCCCCCCTGTCGGCGGGCCTGACTGAGGCTATTCAGATCAGTGTGTGAGGTTCAATGTCCACCAACCTTAATTGATATCACCTTTGTGCTCAGGGAAACCGTGTTAAAGGGGCAGCAATTGTACACACTAAGAACAGTCATCTTTCAGGTCTAAGCAAATTGAATTGCCTCGAATTGACTAATTTGGGGTACAGATTTGAATATTTCCACAATATTGATTTCGATACAGTTCAATGCAACTTTATTTATTTTTGTTTTAGCTTGAAAGTTTTCCATGTAGTTCTGGTAATGATTAACAGATATCAGGTATTAAAAGTATCCTATCTGTACAATGTCCATATGTTTAAGTAGTATGACAGCAATTCCCTCAAGCAAAGTCTGTAGCATTGTGCACCTAAGAAAAGATCATTAAAAGCAAAAAAACTAAAGGATCGCACAACTACTGGACACTTATCAGGAAAGGGTTTTAATGGCTTTCAAGCCAGTGAGGTTGGACACTTTTCAAGACTGACAGTTGTTTAGAGAACATCTAGGAAAATATGAAAACTAGAGACAAATGTTAAAATATTATATAATATAATGCTTAATATTTCAAGGCTTGCAGAAAAGCTTTCACATTACAAAACCACACATTGCGGTTTGATTGATGCACATTGTTCGCCTTTGCAGAATGTGACAGATAAAACAAAGCATTTGTCTTGCTTTAGGGAGCTCCCTGTTGACCAGAGTGTGTAGGTGCAGGGTAAACTAGACACAGAGTCACATAGTAAAGCAACATGGACAAATGAGAAAACATGTTTGCAATCAGTGCTTTTATTGTCAAAAAAAACAAGATTTCCAACAAACAAATAATGGCATAATATAGAGAAACAGGTCAGTTGAAAAATAGTGATTTAAAATACATTGTCAATTGCATTACCCGGAAATATACTTATATATTTTTACTCATTATTTTGACTCTTTAAAATGAACATTTCCCTCAACCTTTTTCAGAATCACTGCATACCTTGTATTGTTTATGTTGTGATTATCAGCCCAAAACATTTTTTCTCTTCAGTTAAAGCTGCACTAATCAATTTTTGTTATATTAACAATGGATTACTTGTCTGCTCGTTGTATCAAACCCACAGAGAATTATTACCAGACCCTGAAATTCCCAACGGCATTATATGAAACTTTCCGCAGCTAAAGAGCCAGATATTTTCCTCCAGAGTTGGTGGAGACAAAAACAGAGATAAAAGGAATACATGTTGGATAAACATGTTCCAGTTGGCCAGAAACACAACTTCAGATGAATGTTACGTAATTAAGGCAGCTTAAACACAGCTTTTCCTCTGTTAATGACAGCCTTTGCTGCCATCTCCGCTGCCTCTCCTGCTGTTTCTGCTCCCTCAGCTGCCTCGTGTCCAATAATACCACCTATTACTCCTCCTGTTGCAGCAAAGCCCGTGGCAACCACGCCCAACACCACTCCAGTGGCTGCCAGTCCTGCTACTTCTCCTCCTCCTGCTGCTGCCGCTGCAGCGCCTCCTAACGCTGGAAACTTTTTCACAAGATTCATCAACCCAGGGCAGTTTCGCATAGCGGTGATAACTAATAGAACCATCCCTGCCAAGCCAAAAAAAGCTCCTAACAAAGCTCCTGTTGCTGTGCCTGCTAGTAGGATCATGAGCCTGTCAGACACTATGCTTTTCGCCTGTTTTCTGATCTGTTCCTGTGACATGTTTTCTGATGAGAAGTTTTTTTTTATTTGCTCTTCCTCTATCTGTATTTCTTTCTCCACTTTTAGAAACACCTTGTTGGTGTAATAGCCTCCATTGTTTTCCATCACCATTTTGTCTATTGTGTCGAGCAGCTCCTCCAACTGGACCTGGTTGCTCTTGTAGTTGTTCTGCAGTTTGTTCTTCCAGTGTTTATTATCGACGACGTGGCAACGGCCGCCGCACTTCTTCACCAGATCACTCAGATTGTCATTCTTACTGACAAACTCCTCAATTTTCATCCCTTTAGGGAGCTCGTCGCCATGTGTGAAGACAATTACAGCATATTTTAAAACGTCTTCAGTGAAATATTGGCATATTTTAGCGATGACAGCCTGCTCGTGCTCTGTGAATTTTTCCACTTTCAGCACAATGAGAAAAGCATGAGGCCCAGGAGCGCACTCTGTGATACACCTCACTATTTCAGGCTTCAGCTTCTCCTCAGGTATGGCTGTATCAAAGAAACCAGGAGTGTCGATCAAAGTGATGTTTCTTCCATTGACCAATTTTGTCTCAGCTTGACAATCACTTGTTCCAGAGTTTGGAGTATGGTCGGTTTTGAACAATTTCTCTCCAAATATGGTGTTAGCTAGATGGCTTTTCCCAGATCCAGTTTTTCCCACCAAGACGATCCTTCTTGCAGTTGACACTAGAAGAGAATAATGACTATGTTTAGTACATGTGTATCTTGCTTCTTTGCTTTTAAAGGAACGCTTTAAAAGCGTTACCTTGAATTTGTGATGCAAACTTAAAAAGAAGAATTCAAGGTAACAAAGGATGAGTAATTGATACACAAATGGACATTTTGGGGGGTGAAGGATTCCTTTAAGATTAGCTTCAAGATTAGATTTAAGGATGCCAACTATGGTGATATCTGCCCAATGAAGACAACAATGATGTTAGGTCCACTGGGAGAAATCCGAGTGTATAATTTGGTTAAAAATAAAATAAACAATAAAGTGAAATATTTCAAAAAGGTTGTGCAACATATTATACTAGGAAAATATTCTCTAATACACTCATGCAACAAATACATTTTGATGCTGACAATATACACTTTACTGCAAATGAGTGTTAATAAGTAATGAATGCATTTAAAAACACTTATCCACTGATGCTTTCTTACACTAATGCTTAGTTCAGTTACAACCACAGAAAAACAGGAATGCTGTAATAGAATATCTATACAAACCTTGGTCTGGATGGTGAACATCTGTTGTGGATCTGAGTTGGAAAGCTTCCTCGACATACCTGAAGGCCTGCAGAGACAAGGAGAGGGTTTTAATACCGATTCAAGAATACACTCATATGATGTTTGTTAAAATGTTAGCTGATGTTCAGAACTCGAAAGTTTTTAAATACTGGTTAATTACCTAAACAATCAACTTTAAGATTTACATTTAATCCTTTTTTAATCTTGGAACCCATTGGCTATTATTCTTAAAAGGATTTAGCCGCTGGGGGCAACGGCCAATATTTTGGGGGTACCGCTGTTGCCACCGCATATCCGTGCCAAGACTTCCTCTTCTGGGCGCTGGTCATTGTTTACAATGAGTAACTTAAGGCGTGAGTAAGGAGTTGGAGTTGAGAGATGACGTCTACGACTGGATTGTTTCCCAAGTTGCAAATATCTAAGCTATCTCTAAGCTAATAAAAAGCTATATCATTGTTTAATGATTGCCGTTGAGTTTCAAGATTGAGTTTGACTTTTTGGCCAATGTGTGACGTCTCTTTTGATCTCCACATGCACTGCAATCAACCAAAGCCCACTCAAGCGTGATTGGTCAATACTACTCTGTAGTCAAGACAACAACGCTTGAAATACCAAAATCTTGTCCCGTTGCCGACAGACTCTGCATTCATATGCAGATATCTGTTTATTGAGATTCATAATTTTGTATAAATAAATAGGCAATATGGAAATTGGAAAAGACAGATATTCTACCGCTTACTATATTCCGTGCAACTTGAACACTTGAGTTTAATTGTAAATAGTCCGTGTTTATGTCACAATGCATTTCCATTACCTCTCTGGACTTTTCATCATTGGGGTGGACGACGATATGGACCAGGAATGGTTTTCGGCTGGCTCGGTTCTGTTCAAACGCATGAACTTCTTCCAGTAGAACCCTGGCAACCACGCTGACGGGAAACTTAAGGGCAATCCCAGCACCGAGTACAGGGAAAGCAACCGATCCAAACCCTCTGTTCTCACAAGAAGTTAGGATGTTGTTGATGGCCAGTTTCAGAACCTGGAAAATGTCAGAATTCAATTATTTTTAAGACAAGACAAAATAAATACAGATTTAAGGAGCAGAGAACAAAAGAGACTCCACTATTGCACCTGAACTGCAGGTCCATCTTGGTCTTCATCCCAGGGAACAAGGTTGAGGAAGAACACTGCATTAGATGGAAGTACGGGCAGGCCCTCCACCAGGACGACGTCACCAGGCACAGTTTCTTCTCCTGCTTCCTTTCTGAACTTTGCATTCAGCTGGGGTCCAACGATTTCAAACAAAGTGTTTCCAACACGGGTAGAGAGAGGTTCATTGTTCACCATGGGTGATACCAGGGCATCCACCTGGGAAGAGAGCAGGAGATGTGGTGGATGTTGAACAGCGTTTCATGTAAATTATCTAACGTACAAATTCCCTCAATTTATTGATCATGGTGTTTGCTTACTATAAATCATCTGCCACCCAAAGGACAAAACAAAAGTCCCTCCTTTTGTGACTTAATTGTAACATAAGCGAATCCATTCACCATGCCAAGAACTTGTGACGTATCCTAAAAATGTGTTTTTCTTTACCCTCCAATGAGCAAGTTTAATACATTTCTCACCTGCTGGGTCTCCATGGTTCCCTGAATGATCTCTACACGGACACCATCTTCAGGAGGTCCAGCAGCGGCTCCTCCTTGATCTCTTGGTGCAGCGTTTCTGCTACTTATCCCTTGGAAAAGCCGGTCACATGCTTCCTGCATGGCCCTCACCACCTCTACTCTGTTATCAATCAGGATAACTCTATTCAGACTTCGCCCTCCCTCACTGCTAAATGTCTTAACAGCAGTTACAATAGCGTCAGAGCACACAGCGACAGGAACACCAAACCCACCTGAACTGATACAGGGCATGGCTATGGACCTGCACTCCATCAAATCTGCTAAATTCAGAGCAGACTGGACAGTTTTTTCCAGTAACATCCTCTCTCTGTCACCTGATTTTCCTCCTACAGGCCCAACAGCATGCAGCAGTATCTTGCAGTTTAAGTTCCCCGCTGTGGTCACTACCACATCACTTGTACAAACTTTTCCAGTCTGCTTTACTATAGCTCTGCTCTCCTTCTGCACCTCAGGGCCACCCGCCTTACTCAGTGCAGCAGCAACTCCACCACTGTGGTCCAAATCTTCGTTGGCAGCGTTCACCAGGGCGTCGGCTTCCTGTTTGGTGATGTCACCCTGACACACCAGAACCTGGAAGTCATCCCGAAGGCTGTAGCTAGCAGCCGTTGTGTTTACTTCACTTAAACTTAAGGATGCAAGATCACGCGCAACGCTTGGGAATTCATCTTTCCCAGCGGGACTTGTGGACGATCCTACTGTCCCTGACGGGTCAGTGGTGACTCTATACTGAACAAGGGAGTCAAGAAATTGGCCTAGATAGTTACTGAGCTCTTCAACCTCTTTGGTATGGCCCAGTAGGCACACCGTGCTTTCTGGGCCAAACACAACCTGAGCCCTGTATTGGTCTTGGTTCATCTCATTTCTCTTGGACTTTAGCTTTTCACAAAGATCAGATGGCACAGAGGAGCAGTTAGGAACATCAATCTTGACTTCTTTGATCTCACATTGCAGTGCCTTCACAGCTGCAACAAGATCATCAGTGGAAAGAGATAAGAAACACACCTCTGCATCTCGTAACTCTATTTCCACCTTGCCACCAACCCCTAAAAAGTCCCCTAGCTTCTCTGGACCTTTGTATGCCTTTCTCAAGAAGGCCAAAAAATGTGGGCTCTTGTCAGAAACTGTCCTTTCTAACACAAAATTCTCCTGCTCAGAGATCCATTCTCCAGCCTTAAGAATCTCCTCCACAGAACCTTCCAAAACTAACTGACCTGCAGCTCCCTGCGTGACCTTCACTCCTGGAAAATCTTGTTGCAAACTGCGCTCAATCTCTTTCCAGAGAAGGCGGAGCTTGGCCTCGCCCAGTCGACGAATGCTTGTTTGCTTCTCACAGGAACCTGACCGTCGTTTAACAGACGAGTCCTCAAGATCCATCAACCTGGCGTTCACTTGAGAACGCTCCCCAACCACAACGGCCATCCCATTCTCTCCATACACCTTCACCTCATCTGTGGTATCAGGAGAGCTGCAGGACTGAAGTAAAGCTTTTACTTTGTGAGGGTCCACCTCATAGTGGCACAGGTAGCCATCTAAGAGTTTGTCTACCTCGGCTTTCCAATTTGTGACATCATCTACGGCACCAGCTTGAGCTAACCGGCTAACTAAAACCCTCCCCTCCTCTGGGTACAGCTGGGCAGAGCAGGCCACAGAGGTGAGTCCTTCCTCTAATTCTTTCACAGCCTTGGGGCACTCCTTTAGATAACGTAGGAGGTAAGAATCAGGTCGTAGTTCATAATCTTCGTCACTTGTTGAAGGAGTTGGAGCCGGAAAGCGCTGTTGGCTCTGTGTTCAAAGGAGACATCCAAATAATGATAACAACAGTTTACTGGTGTCACATGCATAGAGTGTTAGATAAAAGCCCTTATTTTGCACATTGATTAAGATGCAGAATACAACCTCTGGTCTTATATAACTACATGAAACAGTAACTGTAAATGGAAGTTCATTTTCTTTGAATACACAACCTTATATGGCTATACATAAAATGTATGAGGGCAAACCGATTTCAATAGCGCACGTGTGTGTAGATGTTAGAATAAATATATTTCATCTGACTGTCGGAGCTTAAAGACAAGAAACTTTCTTTCTTTTCTTTTTTTTCTGTTCACTTTGAGTTGATTCACTGAGAAACATGAAATCATGAGTTTTCATTCCAAAATCTGAGGTCCAACGTTTTAAAGACTCAAACTAGAATTAAAATATTGCAGATTGAGGATTCTATAACCAGATATGAACTTTTCAGAAGCAATATCACTTTTGCTAGCGCTTTCACACCACTTCAAACAGAAGATGTCTGCTCGTGCTTATAAAATTGCAACCTCATATTTAGTTTTCTTTTTGACAGTAAGTGAGCAGACACCGTCACCATTGTCATCACTAGATTTAATTGGTTACAATCCTCGTCTTTTGACTGGCCGGATATCACTCCTGAGCGCAGATGCTAAGTGGTGGTGTAAAGGTGGTTTACAATCCGCCACTAAACACTACTCCACTATATCTCAGAGGTAAATACAGTACTTTTTACTTAACTACCTTTCTCCGACAGATTTAGTTAACTTTTCAGACTGTACAGGCTGATGAAATACGAATCACGTTAATAGTGTTTTTAATAGTGTGGATAGTACAATATTTAACTCTGAGATGCAGTGGAGTTAAATGTAAAATATTTACCTCTGAGATGCAGTGGAGTTAAATGTAAAAGATTTACCTCTGAGATGTTGTGGAATACAAAGTACACTATTTACCTCTGATAAGTAGTGAAGTAAAAGTACAGTATTGATGTCATAGTATTGTTGTGCCAACCTGTACTGGAGCTGTAAGATCCTGGCTGGGAGAGGAGGTCAGAGGTTCCCGGCTGGCTCGGACGGAGAAGACCAGACCGTCCACAACATGCTCAGATCTCTGCAGGACCGCCTGCTGATCTAAGACAGACAATTTGACCTTTGGTTAAAAAAAAAAAAAAGGGGGGGGGGGGATGATAACAACAACAACAACAACAACAACAACAACAACAACATTCTGTTCTATCTTTATTTTGTTGTATAGTATGTGTATTTATTGTCTGTGTAGTTGTATAGTATGTGTATTTATTGTCTGTGTAGTTGTATAGTATGTGTATTTATTGTCTGTGTAGTTGTATAGTATGTGTATTTATTGTCTGTGTAGTTGTATAGTATGTGTATTTATTGTCTGTCTGTGTAGTTGTATAGTATGTGTATTTATTGTCTGTTGTAGTATGTGTATTTATTTGTATAGTATGTGTATTTATTGTCTGTGTAGTTGTATAGTATGTGTATTTATTGTCTGTGTAGTTGTATAGTATGTGTATTTATTGTCTGTGTAGTTGTATAGTATGTGTATTTATTGTCTGTGTCTGTGTAGTTGTATAGTATGTGTATTTATTGTCTGTGTCTGTGTAGTTGTATAGTATGTGTATTTATTGTCTGTGTAGTTGTATAGTATGTGTATTTATTGTCTGTGTAGTTGTATCTGTGTAGTTGTATAGTATGTGTATTTATTGTCTGTGTCTGTGTAGTTGAGCTGCTGCAACACTCAAATTTCCCCCATGGGGATCAATAAAGGAATATAATAATAATAATAACATAGGCTTTTTATTTGCTTGGATTCTGTCTTTCTCTAATGGTCACTTGAAATCTGTTATATTATTACTAGTCTTTTAGTCATATTGTTGCTTAGTCTTTGCTACGGATACAATATATTAAGTTTGATAGCCTATTCAAGAAATATGCCGTCTTCCAAACATCTGTGGCGACGTTAGTTTCACTTTCACTTTCTCGGGAAATGGATACTAAAGAATTGTTTGTTTTGGATCAAATCTCACGAATGGCCTATTTACACCGTGGGTTCATTCATCGTTCATCATTTAATGCAATATTTTATTATTACTATTACCCTACTTTGACAGTTAACTTTGATTTCGTCAATAGTTAAAAATACATCTCTAAGCAGCATTATCCTACACGACAGTTGACGGTGTATTATGATTTAAAACATGAGTTTATAATGAATAACGGTGTCTTATGGTCTCACCTACCTTTTTGGTTTTTGAAAGCAACGCTGTAGATCCGATCACTCTCCTTTTTCAGCGATCCGCAGTCTCCTCCGCCTGATCTGCGGCGGACACGGAAATATTGTTCGATTCTCTTCTGCTGTTCCTGGAGCAGGCTGTGGCACTCAAAGAAAACGGGGTACTGGTGAGAATCAGACATGGTTTAGCTGCTGAGCAAAGTGGAATGAAGGTTTTAAGGGCAGTGTGTTTATAGTGTCGCCCGTCCGGTCCTGCCAGACGAACTGCGCGTCTCCACTGCGCCTCTCCACTGCGCAGAGTGACAGTCAACATCCCCATCGGGACTTTGTACAGCAGGGAGGTACAGTGCAGTGATTCTTTACTGTTAACCCTAAGATGACTTTGTTGTATAAGAACTCGTGTAACTCTACTAGTTACTGTATAATAATAATAATAATAATAATAATAATAATAATAATAATAATAATAATAAGAAGAAGAAGAAGAAGAAGAAGAAGAAGAAGAAGAAGAAGAAGAATTATTACAATTATTGTATGAAAGTACAATAAAATTGTCTAAATTTACTTTTTTTCGTATTTTTTTATTTGATTATGACTGTATGAATATTGAAGCAGTGGGGTTTTGGGTAATACTAATAATACATTTTTTAATAATAACAACAATAATAATAATAATAATAATAATAATAATAGTAATAATAATACGTAATATTATTATCATTGTATCATATATCAATAGGCTATTCCAAAGAAATTTGGGTATTATATATATATTTAAATGTAAAATGTTGACTGTAGGAATGTTGTAGCATTGGGGTTTGTGGGGTTCGAGAAATAATAATAATACAAATATATATTTTTTAAATAATAATAATAATAATAATAAAATAAAAAAATGTACCTGAAAAATATATATATAATAATATATATATAAAAAAATATATATATATATAATATATATATATAAAAAATATATATATATATATATATATAATATATATATATATATTCAAGTGGCACCTTCACTTTGCTCAGACTGGACCCTAAAGCATTGTTATAACACCAAATAAGAAGATATTTATGTTTTATGTGTTATATGGTACTTTTTGTTTGTCAAAAGTATGTTTGTTTTGTTTACCCAGAATCAAGCTTCAGTGCGCTTTGCTGACGTCAAACACTGGTTCAGGTATGCCACCTGTCCAGTTTCACCAGCTTGATTCAAAAAGCCTGCCAAGGACATATGCATATTTGTCTAATTATATCATGCATCACATGCTTTGGGTATACAGATAAATAAGATGGGGGGAAATATGTGTAAGCCTGTTGGAAAGAAAATCAATCCCATATCATAATACAAGACAAGAGTCTCAGCAATAAAATATTGGCTCTATTAAAAGTTGAACTAAAACATAAAAAAACATACTGGGTGCTGTAGGTGCCTTTGAAAACAATCAACCATGACAAGGGCAGCACCTCTCTATCTCTGGAATGGAACCATATAAGAGCTAAGCCAAATACTTTACCTGTCCATTAACATCCATCCTTTTCAAACTATCAGGCTCTGTTGCCTGCTTCAGCCACACAACAGCATGATCTGAGATTAATAGCATGATATTCTTACCTCTTACCCTCTCTTTTCATAACACTGTTAGGTATTATATCGGCAGTATAACGTTTCTCTTTGTATACTCCAGTTTGCCTCTCTTTGTCTCTATTATTTATCTTCTTTTTCACCCCTAAAAATGCTGCTTTCTTTTCATCAGCAGCTTCTAAACTCTTCGGGGACAGTAGATAACAATAACTTTGACACAAAATAGTGATTGCAAAGAACAGGTAACTAAATATTCTTTAACATGCATGGCAAAAAACATGGCAAATAACTAGATCTATGTCTTCAGGGTGTTCATTTCCTTCAGTGTCCAATATCTATCTGGGACAAAGAGATATAAGTTGATGAAAAAAGGTTTGAACCTAGTTTATTGTGACGGTTAATTGTCTTTGAATGGACTGAGGGGTTATATAACATAAAATGCGTTAAATCTCCCGAAATAATCAGTCAAAAATAGTGCAAAAACTAACAAAGGTTTCAGTCCATGTGCTCTTTCTTCCACACTGTGCAAGTGTATTATATTTTTTCTTATATGTCCTTGAGCAAAAAGACAATCTTTGTAGTCCAAGTTGAGTTGAGTATCATACATAGAGTGATTCAGGTGCCGTCTAGTGTCCATGTTGCATTACTCTCACAGATATTATTTGGTTAATCTAACAATTGAATATGTTCTAATATTTTTTTTAACCCCATTTACGTCAATGAGGGTTGAGTAAATAATAGAAACACCTCAATAACACCATCATTAGACAGATTTTTATTTATTTTTTGCATAGTTCTGAATAATTAAATATTGTCAGACACAGCAAGAATCTCCACACAGCAAAATATGTCACATTGTTGAAGCCACTACGCTGCAAAGATTACATTTGATTTGAAAAGAAAGCTGTTTACACTCGTCTGCCTGTTAATTTGTTGCCAGGAGACAAATGACAATCAGAAACAATGGCTTGTGCTTATGCATTTACTTATTAACTATTCAAAATAATCAAATGATCCAAAACATACTTTTCTGCATATATGTGAATCGCATGTCCGCTCCTCATGACCTAACTCGTAGTAAAAAAAAAAAGGTGATATAATAGACCCTAAATACGCTTAAACAAATAGAACTGTTGCAAGGTTAATGTGGTACAAAGTAAATAACAACAAGCTGTTTCCTGACAGTAAGCAGTTATGCAAATGAGTATTACAAAAAGTCTGTGAACGCAAAAAGGTAACATTAAGTACAATAAATGACCACTGAGGGCCATAACACTCTGCAACACATACAAACATCTGAAGACCCCCAACTAGGAATGAGTTTGTTTCAACTTGGGTTCGCAAAAGTGAGCCGCCAAAAATCCAAACCATTTCACAAAACATGAACACCACTCCACCTTTTACCTGTTTGAACTGTTTTTGCAATGATGAAAATACCTTTATTGGCTTTTGTTACTCAAAATACTAGTTTAAGGTTGCATAAGTGAAAAGTTCAGTAAAAGTAAAGTTTGACAAATTCTCGTCATAATAGTAGCCAGTATTTCTTGCAGAATTTCTTGTTGGCGCTAAAAAAGCTAGAGAGGAAAATTGGCATGAAAAAGGAATTAGAAGGACCTCAAAATTAGAGCACACTCTTCTAAAATCACATCCTCTCATTTATCATATGGTGTATATTGGACGGCCAACTACTGTCTGTTTAACAGTGACACATTTGGCATCCCTAATAAAAATGTGATCACCATAACTTTATCAGCTCTGCAAAATGTCCCCTGAGATCGGACTGAGATCCATTATTATCCAGCTCAAGCCCGGGATAGACGGGCTGAGTGAACTGAATGTTTTCCTTGTGGAGCAGAGTCATCGCGCTGGAGATGTCATAAAAGGACAGAGTCCCTAATTTATAATCCAGGTACACTCCGACGCTGGAGGATCGCGGGCCTGACACTGTTTTGTTTACGTGGTTGTGTCGGAAAGAGTAACCGTCTTCGGAGCAAACTAAACTCCACGACTTGTCATCATTTCCAAACTGTAAGTCTTTTGTCCTGCTGCTGTCTTTGTAGGACACTGCGACCGACCAAGTTGCACCGCTCCAACTGACCTCCCAGTAACACCGCTCTGACAAACCCTCACTGCACAACGCCTGCATGATAATCCGCTTGGATGGGTTAGAACTATTATAACCTCTATTATAACCACCAATGTTAACTGCCACATAGTAGCTACTTGTCAACTGCCGGTTTTCTTGTGAAATGGACAAATATTGGGAGATGGAGCTCTCATCCAGGGTTAGAGGACAGCAATCTGATGGAAGAACAAAGCAGGAAAAAAAGGCAAAATCAACTTTGAAATATTCAGTTCATCATTAATGCACTGGTACATTGTGGAACTGTGTTTAGTTCAATGTTTTACTCACAGCGTAAAAACTCCTCTCTGGTCTTTGGCGCAGGTGGCACAACATCTATAGTCGACACTGAGAGAAAAACAAGTCCTCAATACAACTGGACCCGAATAAAACACCTGTATAATCTCTGGATTCATTTATTTATATCAGGTACCGGTGGCAGAGATCCCGGGCCATGTGTCCACCAGGAGTGTCTCTATGTCATCCCTCAGTTTAGACACGCAGTCAGTCACAGGTCCGAACGTTGACCGTTGAGGATAGAAAACACAAACCGGCGGCAAGTCTGGAGATTCAGAGGAGGTGGAGAGGGACTGGAAGGTCTGGAGGGAAACCAACAAGAAAACCAAAACCAAAGAAATAGCAGAAAAAAACACTGTCACATTTGGCCAGCAGATGTCACTTTTGAGCAACGTCTTGAGTTACAGACTACGGTTACGGACGATGAGCGATTTAGCTGTGCAGCACTGTTTATTCAGTCAAAACATCAGATGGAAATACTTAAAAACAGACGGATAAAGTTGCTCTGCACCAAAGTGGTACCTGAATGAAATGGATGTGGTCGTCCTTTTGAGACAGCTTTTCCAGTTCGGCGTCTTTCCTCTTCATCTTGCTGATCTCCTCCTCCAGCTTCAGCTGCAGCTCTTCAGCCAGAGCGACCGCGGCCTCTTCCTGGCTGCTGATCAGCTGCTTCGCCAAAGAGCATCTTTGCTTGATGGAGCAGATCATCTCATCAAAGATCTCATCACAGGTCTTCATTGCAGGCTGGGTAGAACTCTGTTCGTACAAACAAAAGAAAACAATGATTTTCCCTTTAAAAGGAACGTTATCTCTGGCAAAGTTCAGATCGGAGCTCACCACGCAAGATTTTAAAACCCAGACCAGACTTCTTCTACAGTGCTCAATACAGACACAGGTTTTAAATACTGGAGTCTAATTTCCACACCTTGAAATCCTCCAGAGCTTGTAGCAGCTCATTCAGCTCCTCCTCTCTCTCCTGGGATCTCTGCTGGACATTCTTTTGACTCACAATCAGCTGTTTCTGAAAGAAAACGTTGGCGCAACGGCAAATGATTGTTTTTCATTTGGGAATGGTTATTTTAATGTAGATAGTACGTATTTTCAATCAAACCTGAGTACTAGGTGTAAAGATTTGATGAACACGCAACAGTCACAAACAAATCATTGCATATCCTTCAGGGCTTTAATAAACAAAAGTTTGTTTCTGCCTCTACCTGTTCCTCAGCCCTCTCTGACGCAGATGACACCGTATCGTGCTCCTTATGCTCATCGATAACGCACAGATAGCAGATGCACTTCCTGTCCGTCCGGCAGTAGACCTCCATCAGCTTGTTGTGCTTCTCACACATCTTTTCCTGCAGCGGGATAGTAGCCGAGACCAGCTGGTGCTTCTTCAGCACAGGAACGCTGTGGTGAGGCTCGAGGTGAGACGGACAGTAGGACGCCAAGCACGTCAGGCAAGACATCGTGGCTTTGTTTCGTCTGGTCCCAGAGCAGAAATCACAGGCGACGTCTTCTGGGCCGGCAAAGGCCAGAGAAGGGGAGGGCTGCTGGGTGCTGCTCTTCTTCAGCTTCTCCACAACCTGTGGATGGTAACAAGAAAGGTGGCGATTAATGCTGTCCATTACAAACCAGAATGGCGACAGAATTCACTCAGAGAGTATACGTCTACCAAGGCTTCACCATTCTGAAGGAAAAATATTCACAAGTGCACATATTCATATAAAATGACTGTGATTGGCGGATTGTAGCCGATATCAGGACTTTGCACAAGAATATTTTAATATATGCAAATATCAAGTCAGACTCTTGACCACATGCAGCCATTCAAATGTTGCTGTGGTTAGGACCTACAGGCTGTGGTGGAGAGGAACAAAGTACATTTACTCAAGTACCGTACTACGGTGCAATCTTTTGGTACTCCATTTTACGCTACTTCATTCTTATACTCAATTTTTTTAATTATAACTACTCTAGATTTATTTTAAAACGTTCTTGTTACTTGCAGATTCACATTATTAATACAAAAAAAGAATAAACAATCATCAAAAAAAAACTTTTAGTAGATTTAACCACATACAGCAACCATCTTCAACAGCTGTGACATTAAAGTGATGTCATTGAAGTCAAACTTACAATTATTATAAATAAAGATTGAATAAAAGGTGTATGGAGGGTGGTTTAAAAATATTGTTGCAAATACTTTCAAAAGGAAATACTGTTAGTATAGAAATGGGCGTGGTTTATGGAGACAGCATAAGCAATGAAAATAATTATTTCACGTGTTACGATCCAAAATGTCGTAATACAGAATTAGTCCGAGCTCTACCAATAATTGTTCATTTCAGATATATTGCAGCCCAATTGTATTTTGGATTATTGCAGACAATAAAGTTTGTTCAGCCAGCTAATCCTCACAAATAAAAAAACACTTTTTTGAAAGGTGGATGCAATCATCAGACGTAAAAAGCTAACATTAGGCTATAAAAGACCTACACCACGCTCTCATAAGTGCATTATACGAAATTATTCTGTAAAAGGCTGACTTTTTTGAGTGATGATTTTTTTTCCACCGTGCAATATACAGTATATATATAATCTGTGCAATATTAACAATCATTCTGTCCATTTATATAACATTTTAGTTATTGTTGTTCAATCTGTATGGATTACTGATTTCAGCTGCCTTCTTGTACAGTGCTCTCTTATATAATTACAATTATCCTGATTTTGGGAGAATCATAGTTATAAAAACAAAATGTTGACATTCACGTTCCCTGTTTAGGTGGAATAAAATATGGAAATTGATTTTCTAATGTGGTGTCAGAAATAAACTTTATATTAGCCTTAATGGTGATAAAGCACACTGATGAACAACAATATTTAAAAACAGCCCTTCACATCAACAAAAGGTTGCCCACCTCTGCTTTAGACAGAATGTACTTATTTTTGACAGAAATAGTGAATTAATAGGATTCAGGAATTTAATGGATCAATAATAATTTTAAAGATCGAGTTTAACTCTCTACATTCTCTTCACAGTGTGGAAAAGAACCTCTTTAGAAGAAGTGTCTCAAAGTTTTTCTCCACTTATACTGTTTCTTACACCACCTCCACTTCCACCCCCCCCCCACACAGCCACATCACCTCAGCCAGCATGGTGTTCCTCTTCAGCGCCGGCCTCGTGCTGAACGTCTCCCTGCACCGAGGACAGCTGTACCGGCCCTTCTTCTCCTCCTGGTCCCAGCAGTCCTCGATGCAGCCTTTGCAGTAGCTGTGTCCACAGGGAATGGAGACTGGTTCCTTCAGCAGGTCCAGACATACTGAACAGAAGAACTGATCCTGGTCCAGGTCGACGCCGCGCTCCGGCTGCTGCTGTTCCGCCATTTGGACTCACGCACGTGGGGGAAACCAACGTTATGGAATGGAAATAAATGTTCAGTTTCATTTCTCTTTTTTGGAAGTGAGGCAGGGCTTTCAAGAACAGTTCAACATGTCCAAATCCAACGTCGTCTAAGTACACAACTGAACTACATTAGCAAACTCTGATAATTAACTGAATTAACATTATATTAATAAATAAAAGAGTTGACAAACATGTAATACAACTTCTTTCAGAAGAGTAATATTTGTTTGTATCAGATTCTCTCTCCACCATGTTCCAGTGATCGTTTCACGTTGCAAAACTGGTTAAACGTCTCTTAAAAAAACTGTGAGAATGATAAAAAGAATGGAAAAAAAGAGGTAATGTAGTTTGACATTCTTCCTGCCTTCAGTAACTTCAGCTGCTTTCTTTTCTTGTAATCTTTGAAATTGGATTGGATTTGTACAGAAGGATGTGGGTGATGGAGAGTGATGGCTGCACCTTGTCATAGCTGTATAGGGTGGTGACTGTTCCTGGGAAAGTACAGGTTGTTATTTAAATTGGCTTATTTATGGCAACAGTCATATTCAGCTGTACAGTAATAACAGGTTGTTTAAACACTCTAAAATGACAAATTTGTTTTAAAGGCTGTTTTTAAATTGTTGTAGCGCAACAAAACCAAGACGAGATTACACTTAAAAGCATGCAGCTGTTCAATTGTTATATAACTTGTAAGATACATTTAATAAAGAAAATGAACACATTAATGAAAAAACAGAAAATCATCTTTCAGCATCCAAAGACATGGAAAGTGTAAAATACAGAGTCAAAATCTTTTAAAAATACTTAAAGTCATCACAGGATCAAAATCAATGTCCTTTCTCTTTCCCAGATATAATTGATTTTGATTAACATAGGGAATTATTTATTATTGATTATAGACTGAAAATAAAAGTATCAACACGTGTCTGTTTACTTTGTCGAATCACTCAAAACAAATATTCAACACTTATATAAAGAGTAATCCAATAAAAAAAAACATTATTCCCCATCTCAAAGTCATGGAAATTGTCGAATAAATGGATAATTTCAGAGAAAAAGTAATCCCATGGCAGTCTAACAATATCCCAAATCATTATGATTCTCTTCAAGCTCCTTTAATACAATTCTTCCAAACTTAAAAACATGTCGTCAATAATATTTTCTCAAATGTATGCTCATTATTTACCCTTTAATTGCAGAACACTAATCACACTGACAAAATCCTGGTTTCAAACTAATCATTAAATGTCTCACACATCCATAAAACAAGAAGCCCCTTGTCCCCTAGTTGGTATTAACATGCTTTATGTGTTGTATATAACAAACTTCAAGCTCATATTGTCAGTGCTCTATTTGTTGTTTTTATCTTCTGCAACCCCAGAATACTTCAAGAGACCCTTTATTGTCTTCTCTACGGCTTCCTTTGGACTTTGTGCCCCTTCAGCTGCGTCATATCCTATCTTACCGCCCGTTACTACCCCACTTAGAGCGGCCGACCCAGCCGCTCCTCTTACTGCTGATACTAGTGCTGTAGGATCTGAACGATAATTGCAAACAATTGCTACTCCCATCTTTAGCACACCAAGCAAAGCTCCCAGCAATGCACCTGTTGCAGTACTTGCTACTCTGGTCAATAACTTGTTAAAAACGCTGTTTTTAGCTTTATTTCTAATCTCTTCCTGTGACATATTTACTGATGACTGTCTGATGTGCTCTTCCTCTGTCTGTATTTCTTTCTTCACTGCTTGTAGCATCTCATTGGTGTAGCAGCTTCCTTTGTTTGCCTCAATCATCTTTTCCAGTGTGTCGAGTAGCTCTGCGACCTGGAATTGGTTACTTCTGTAGTCGTCCTCTTGGCTGTTCTTCCAGTATTTATTATCAACGACGTGGCATCGGCCTCCACACTTCTTCACCAGATCACTCAGACCTCCATTCTGACTCACAAACTCCTCAATTGTCCCTCCTTCCTCGAGCTGGTCACCATGAGTGAAGACGACTGTGGCATATTTGAGAGCTTCCTCTGAGAAACTTTGGCATATTTTTTTGATGACGTCCTTCTCGTGCTCTGTGAATTTCTCCACTTTAAGCACGATGAGAAAAGCATGAGGCCCAGGAGCGCACTCTGTGATACACCTCACTATCTCAGCCTTGAGCAGTTCCTCAGACCCGCCTGTGTCAAAAAAACTGGGAGTGTCGATCAATTCGATGCTTTTCCCGTTGACAGATTTGGTTTTGGCACAAGAAAGACTTGGGTCAGTGATGGGAGAATGGCTTATGTTGAACACATTCTCTCCCAATAGGGTGTTAGCCAGGCTGCTCTTCCCAGCTCCAGTTTTTCCCAGTATGACAATCCTCCACGAAGTTCGCTCTAGAGGGGAGCAATTACTCTTTTTTATGTATGCATTTTCTGCATTATAATTACATGAAATACATATACATTCAAAGACAATTATTAAGCTTGATGTTGTTTTATATACATACAAATAAATGAAGATATGTTTTATGTCTATTGTTGAGTGATTGGTTCTTCCTTAGACATTTTAAATCTTCAGTAGAACAGCTGAGGCTGATGGAATGCCATTTGTTTTGCAAGTAGTTTTTTTCATGACTCAAAGCATTAATTAATTAAGTATTAAGTAATTTTTCTGGCCTGATGATGGCGCCAGATGAAAAGTTAAGGGCTCCTCTGAGTGATCACAATTCCTCTATATTTTCATTAACTTTGAGCTTTGCCCTTATATCTCCTAATAATTAAAACATTGTGTCAGGTCGGGTTATGTTTTCTACGGATTAGGCAGCCAGAGAGGTTTCATTTGAACTGAAATATCAATTTCTGTCTTTTATAATATTTTTTAAGAATCAAGTTCAGGATGTTGCCCCGTGTTGACCCTGATACAATGCTGAAATGTAAAAGGCCATTTACTCAAGTACTGTACTTACGCACACATTTGAGATACATTAACTAAAGATCAATATTAGTAGAAATTATTAGAGTATAATATTGTACATTTTACTCCACCACATGTATCTGACAGATATTGTTACCAGTTACACAATTGAAAGTATATTTTAATCCTTTTGTTAAGTAACATTTTCAGCACCAGACTTGTACAGTGTAATGTTGCTACTTTTACTACATTCATTAATATGAATTTGATATCTCAACTCACCGTCCATGTTGCGACAAATTAAATCACCGTCACCCGTACTGCTGGATGTCCTTGTCGGACGTTTTTCCTTCTGTTCTATTGCAGTGGTTTGACTTTATTTTCATTTTCGACAGCGGAGCAACATAACCAGTTATCAAAATATTTTGTACAATTGTGTTCGACAGGGACGACATGTAATCCTTATGCCACAAACAGGACATTACATAAGTCAAGACAAAAGGTCATGAATGCTTTAATGACAGTTTCCAGATGAGCAGGTTGAAGTGGAACGTCTTGTGATGCTTAGCAGAGGCCACCCTGACTTGGCGGGTCATCTGTTCATGGTGGTGACTGAGGTTCTTTTAATTTATTTATTCCTGTCAGCAGTCATATTCATGAGAGCATGAGAGTATTACATGCTGTATAACCAGACTCACATTAATTGTGCCCAATGTACAAGAAAATATTGTTGGAGGTAAATTCAGCTACATGAAGTGGGTCACTCAAAAACACGGCTACATTTGCTGCCATCAAAGCTCCATATGTCCCACCAATAAATATGATTTAAAACTCTGTTTTGCATGAGTGCATTTAACATTCATACTGTATAGTGAAAACCATAATATCCTGTAGCATTAGGCTTCTTGCTTAAGGATAAAACATATCATAATAAAAGGAATACGTAGTCTGTAAACATGTCGTGCAAAGAGGGAGGATGGCATCTCGTTCCTTTTTAGGGTGGAGTGTGAGACAGAAGAAGCTGAAAGGTATTTTATTCATCTGTTTTTATTGGCAGCATCCATACTGTACCAGTAAACAGACTGAAAACAAAAAAGCCTTTGTGTTTAACCTGTGGCCTGAGGCCAGAGTACTTCTTTCTTGTACTTCTTTCTGAGGCCAGAGTACTTCTTTTTTGTAAACGTACAATTTGATTTGGGAATAGTACAATTAAAAAATCATGTATTTTTATCTGCATTCTTGTTTATTAATTAGAATATGCATGATGAAGCGAGGATATTCCAGGCTTCATGTTCTTTTTCATTCATTCTGTGTCCTTCTTTGTTCCACTTCTCAAGATATGAAACCCTGACTCTTACCGGTCGACAACTCTGCCTTCTTTATTATCGTAAGGGCCCTCAGCTAATGGGATGAATGAAAATTGTTTAATAAAAAAAAGACACTTGGGAGAAGGGTGAATAATTTGCTGATTTATTGTATACACTTTGTAATAAAGGAAAAATCAATGAAAAATAATCAAACGTTTCTTAAGATTACAGAGATCCCAAATAGATAATTCATCTTCATAATCTTTGGTTTACTGAAGGATAGAGGCTTTTACTTATATTATGCGCAGGAAGGTATTTTGAGTGGGGGTGCTGCGGTACTGTCTATAATATAAGATACAGTATTTACATGGGGGGAAAATATGCTTATATATACACAATATATAGGCTACGTGTTGCATATGGAAAATAAAAACTTGGACATAAACTTGAACACTCTCGGTCTCTCGCTCACTAGCGCTCGCTCACACACACAAAAAAATCGAATTGGCCTATATATCGGTTGCAAACTAACACTTTTTTTTCCACGACATCCGATCGCCGAATATGTCATTAACACAGAGTATTAAATACGTCTACGTTAAGTATTCTGACTTGTACTTGACTATAATAAATCACCAGGTATACGCAATGTCGGAGTTAATTTGAATGCTTTATTCCTCATGCCGTGCATGGTACAATCTTCAGGTTTCCGGTTCAATTGCATTTCATAATACAAGTCCTGCTTTTGGCAGTGCTAAACATTAATTTTTAATTTCAGTTCCAAGCAGCTTAAATCCAGACAAATTGCCCCCAATTAATATTCCCTCTGACAGGGGAATATAAATTGGGGCAAATGGACTCGATTTAGGCTGCTAGGAACTGACGTGGGACGCTCGGAATCGGGTGGAAATAGGCGATTGCATGTATTTGTGACTGTGTGTGTGTGTGTGTGTATTCGGGACACCGGGAGAGAACCGCTTCTAAAACATTCCCCCAAAACCCACACACGATTTCCAACACGCAATCTAATCAGTTCTCTCCCCAAATTCCCCCCCACACACAGTTAATGAAAACACGTTCAAACGATGGTCTAACGTCCCTCCTTCTGGTAGCCATTGAGACCATCCCGTCACTGCAACTTCAGTCCGTGGGCACCGGCGTCCCGGATACACACACTCACAAAAAGAGTCACAAATACATGAAATCGCCTAATTTCCACCCGATTCCGAGCGTCCCACGTCGGTTCCAAGCAGCTTAAATCCAGACCAATTGCCCCAATTAATATTCCCTGGCAGAGAGCGCGCACAAACAGTCCACACTCACTAAACTAATACCACAAACATGACAATGCCTAGTACACAGATTCTGCACGGCGGCAGCAATAACCAAAAAATGAATAAAAATGCATGGTCTTATCTATTTGAAGACTCCAAATGTAGACTTCCGTTCCGGTGTGTTGTCGATAAACCTCTTCATCAGTGGCTGAATGTCCATCCGATCAAGAACATCACTGTGGACGTGCAGTAAAGTCAGGTGTGTCAGTCGTCTCTGGGTCATATTGTTCCGTAGCCACGTTTTGAGGCGGCGAAGAGTGGAGAACGACCGCTCAGAGGAGGCGGCGGAGACAGGGAGACACAGACAAAGTTCAATAAACTTCTCCACCTCTTTTAGTAGCTCCCTTGTTTGAGGATGCAGTGTTCCGATGAATCCAGCAACATCTTGAGCTGACTTGAGGCCTTTTGTCTTCGAGAGGTCACCGAGCAATGTGAGCTGCATATGTAGACGAGATTTGTTTAACTGATCCGGGAGCTGTGCAGCAGTGATCTCATTCAAATTTGAGTAGTCTCCATTTGCGGCATCGATAACGGTTTGCTCTCTCATGGCAGCGACTTGCAGTCCTTCTTGGTCGAATCGGCGATCTAGCTCGGTAGTGACCAGATCCAAGGCCTCATAGAACTCACGCCGCCACTGCTGCTCTCCTACATCATTCACGATGGCCTCGGTCTCCGCTGTATCCCTTAAACGAGCAGGGGTTGTGTTGGTTCTTGAAGGAAGGGGCATTTTAAGCCTGTTTCTTTGAGCACAAGCGGTCACTTTCGAAGTTAATTCCTTGATGAATCCATCTTCTCTCAGTGCATGCATGCGCTGTCGTAACGCACCCACACACTCCAGTGCGCCCCTCGCACTTGCCTTCTCACTTTGGAGAGTTCTGGCTACGGCCTCGCACGGTCCAAAAAGAGCCTCACAGCTCAAAAGGCCAAAGTATGTCCTGGCTTTAGTGGCCTGTTTGTATAGACCCGCTATTTTTGCCCGAGTATCACCCCTGACTGTCTTGTCTTGCTCTAGCAATTTCAGTGTGTCCAAAAGGGCTGTATATGAGGAGCAAACCCGTGAAATAGCCCGTGTGCGTACGACCCATCGAGTCGGACACAGAGACAGCAAGTTGCAGACCACCTCATCATCACCAAACATAGACTTGAACAGAGTCTTACGCTTTGACGACTCCCCGATCACCACTGAAACACCCCGTACGAAGTTTAAAGTGTCTGCAACAACACGAACTTCCTTTGCCACTTCTTGCAACACCAAATCCAACGAATGATTACTGCAGTGCACGTAGAGTGCATTTGGACACTGCTCTTTCAGCTTTGCCTGAACGCCTGAGATGCGGCCCGACATGTTAGCAGCGCCATCGAAGCAAAATCCCTTTAGCCGATCCAGTGGCAAATTCAAGCGCACAAAAACATCTCTTATGCATGAAAAAGTGTTTCTCCAGATGAATCGGGCGCATTGTAAAATCCAAGGAACACATTCACTGCCTCGAGATTTGAATCAACATATTGGAGACTACATGAAAACTGCTCTGATGAACTTACATCGGTGGTCCCGTCTGCAGTCAGACCATAGAAATGATGCTCTCTCGCCTCGGAAACAATTTCTCGTAGAACAGCGTGAGCGAAGATTTCCAGGATCTCGTTCTGAATGCTGTCAGACATCCAGTTGTCTCTTCGCTGTAGCCACTCGCGGGCTTTTGGCATTGCATATGTCCGCTCCATCATAAGATTCCAGAGCACCCCATCTCGGTTGTTATGGCCTCTTAACGGGAGTCCTTCACGGCCGAGGAATTTGATCGACCTGAATAACAGTTCTAAGACTGTTCTGGCAGTGTGTTGGTCTTTTTCCACTATTTCTGAGAGGAGAGCATTAATTGGGATATTGTTGAGCGAAGCAAACATTCTAACAGACTCAGTGTGTATATCAGACAACTCGTGCTGGCTAAATTTTGTGGTGGCTTTACGCCAGTTACAAAAGCCTCCTACTACGAATGCGTGTGTCTTTCTATCAGTGTGTCTTAACCCCTTCTCTAGGGCTTTGCAGCAGGTGAAGCAAAGAACGGCGTCTTTCTCACTAATATAATGCAACCATTTCCACTTGCCAAACCAGCTTTTCTGAAATGACCGCTCGAAGGTCTCGGTTCCAATTCTCCTCCCAGGAAAGTGTATGTCTGGACGACACGGCTCCTCAAATCCATTGACGCTAGCTGTAGCAGATGGCTGCGGCTCCTTGTCAGTGTTGGCTCGCTCGTGTTTGTCAGTAGCATTGTTAGCCGCTGAAACGTTTGCTGCTTTCTCTTCAGTGTGGTGGTCGTTGACTGAGGGCAAAGTAGATGAAGGTGCTGCACCATCTCCATCTTCTAAAACTAGCTCGTTTTTTGTCCTCGGTATTTTCGCATTTTTGCCGAAAAAATCTAAAATTCTCTTTTGCGCCATTCTGTTCGTTCACGTTCTTCTTTATTCTTTAACAACTTCCGCAAACCCTGTGAACCCGCGAACCCCATATAGCAAGATCTCCATGCATGCCTGTTATAGCTAAAAACTAGCAAACACATTTTTCCCACGTCTATTTTCGTCCCCAAAGCCTAATTATTTGTTATATCGTTTTAATATATATATATTTAATATATAAAAATTAAGAACAACTTTTTTTTTTTTTTTTTTCCCCTGCAGCTAGGGGGTGCTGCAGCACCCTCAGCACCCCCTTCCCGCGCCACTGGCTGCGGCTGTCAGACCTGCCATTGCTATGAGCAAACCCCCATGAGGTTGTTGTTTCTCACGGGTGTACCGGCTTCCTTTGTTTGCCTCAATCATTTTATCTATTGTTTTGAGTAGCTCCTTCACTTGGAACTGGTTGTTCCTGTATTCATCCTGCTGGTTGTTCTTCCAGTATTTATTATCAACGACATGGCAGCGGCCTCCGCACTTCTTCACCAGATCACTCAGAAGTTCATTACCACGGACAAAGTCCTCAATGGTCTGTCCTTCAGGGAGCAGGTCACCATAAGTAAAGAGAACTGTTGCATACTTGAGAACTTCTTCAGAAAAGTATTGGTTTATTTTATTGATGACAGCCTGCTCATGCTCTGTGAATCTCTCCACTTTAAGCACAATGAGAAAAGCATGAGGCCCAGGAGCGCACTCTGTGAGGCACCTCACTATTCCAGGCTTCAGCTCCTCCTCAGATCGATCTGTGTCGAAGAAACCAGGAGTGTCGATCAAAGTGATCTTTCTTCTATTGACAGATTTTGTTATGGCTCCACATTTACTAGTTTCAGAGTTGGCAGTGCTGCCGGGCTTGAACAGTTCATCTCCAAATATGGTGTTAGCCAGGCTGCTTTTCCCACTTCCAGTTTTTCCCAGGATGACAATTCTCCTTCTGTTTGACACTGAAAGAGAATAATGTCCATCATAATACTGTACATTTGTCTTTTGGTTGTTTTCATTCATAAGAAAATACACATGAGCTCAAATACAAAAAAACTTGTTGGTCAGAAATCATTTTTTTTATTTCCTTTCATATTGGAATCTGTTACAGAGTCTGATCCGATACATATATTTACCTACATTTTTAATAAATGTGTATGTGACACATTCAAATAAAAACTTTAGCCTACAAAATTTGAACTAATGCAACTCATGTAAACAACCTTAACAATCTTTGGCAGAGTACAGTCACCTGCTTAAAGAGAGCACGCAACCCTAACAATGGCCAAGTGTATGACCTTCTACCAGGAACTGTTATTTTTTAACCAGTGAAAGGAAAAGTCAACTACACTGAGAATTAAAAGCAGCTCCCTAAATGTTTTGTAATGAAATACTTTTCATATATGAATATGTAAAATCCTGTTTCCATATATATATATATATATATATATATATATATATATACATGTATATATATATTTATACATACAAATTGAATTCCCTTTGTAATGTATTCCAGGTTTATATGGATATACTCTAGATACATCCATCCATCTTCCGTAACCGCTTATCCAGTTAAGGGTCGCGGGGGTGCTGGAGCCGATCCCAGCTGTCAATGGGCGAAGGCAGGGTTCACCCTGGACAGGTCGCCAGTCTGTCGCAGGGCAGACATATAGAGACAGACAACCACTCACGCTCACATTCATACCTACGGGCAATTTAGAGTCATCAATTAACCTAACCTGCATGTCTTTGGACTGTGGGAGGAAGCCGGAGAACCCGGAGAGAACCCGCGCTGACACAGGGAGAACATGCAAACTCCACACAGAAGGTTGTCTGGCCCGGGAATTGAACCCGGGCCCCTCTTGCTGTGAGGCGACAGTGCTACCCACTACACCACCGTGCAGCCCTACTCTCGATACAGGAATATATATATTTGGCAATTTATCCTTTTTATTGGCAGATTGCGACAGAGTAAAAGAAAAATACCCTTCAGAGATTCAATTCGTAGCACATTTGTTATAGTTGGTTTCTGTCTGGAATTTATTGAAAAGTTGTATTGTTTTTCATCTAAGGCAGTAAGAGAAGCAACATTTGGTTGCATTTTTTTGTTTTTCACCATCAGCATACAGTAATGTTTTTTTATTCTAAAGCATGCATTTATTCACAAACTTTCTGATTTATTGTTCATTTAAAAAAATGGTGTTATAATTATGATATAATAATTAGATAGATATATATGCAGAAAGAGGACATCCTTGTTTTAATCCTTGCTACTGCAAGATTGTTTATGAAAAAAAGCCTTTGTTACACTTTGGGTTATCATACATTTTGTCTAACTAATTGAATCTCCAAAATGTTTATATTCTGAAAATGTATGAATAAAACCAAAGGATACTTTATTCACTTTTTTCAAAAATCAGCTAAAAGATTTATCATATTAAATGATATCGATCCACAAGACCAGACAGGATGAAATCGTGCCTCGTGCTGCGTTCATTAAAAATCTGTCACCTTCCCGCAGGATGTGATGAGGAGGTGTGGTTGTGTATTTGTCTATTTGTGCATTAGAAAATGACATTTTATTCTTTTAATTCACGGTTTTGTTCTCACTAACAATGGTCCCTCTCTTCATTCACTTTGCAGCTCGCTCGACCACCACTGCTCTCTGTCTCTCTCTCTCTCTCTTTCTCTCTCTCTACCTTGGTTGCTTGTTGAACCGGAGAGGAGGGGCGAAGTTTGAACTCTGTGTTTACAAAGACAACCGACAACGCTACTACATAGTATAACTGTAAAGTCCAGATGTCAAATGACTAAAATCTGGTTAAAATATATAGTTAACAACGACCAAGAAGTAAAACATGTATCCTTCAAAATGTGGCATAAAACTGGATAAAAAGTAAATTTATGACGAGGTCTGGCAGACAAATTCAACAATGACTGTTACGTACAGTGTCGTGTATGTATACGTGTTGTAGGCCTACATGTATTGTGTTCTGTTTTGTGTTGTTGGTTTGTGTTGTTGTTCTGTCTCCTCCCACTGTTTTCATTCTCCTCCTTCTCAGATGTGCGCACCTGGTTCCAATCATTGATCATCACCACACCTGTTCCGGATCTCCTATCAGCCATTCCCTTTATATAGCCCCCATTTGTGTTGGAGAAGGGGGTTGCTTTTTGGGTTGAGCTGTGGCAGAGTTCTGGTTGAGCTCTGGTTGATTTTGCTTGGTTTTGATGGTTCATTGATTAGTCTTTAGTTAAAACACCTTTGTTAAAACCATTTACTTTAGCAGCCTACTTTTGTTTTGTATTGTGTTAATTCTTTGTTGTGCGCACAGGGACAAACGAGGATAGGTAAGATACCCTGGGTATACATATTACATGCACGTAGGTTTACCTTTTGTTAAAACCCCAGATTAGAGTGAGCACCACCCGCTGTACTTTTGGGTGCTTAGCACCTGTCAATGGGGGTGGGTTTATTTATGTTCTTTTCTTTGGTGCCACTGACAGTCCTCTTTGATCCCTGTGTTGCTTTTCTGTAAATAAATACTTTCTTTAATTCAGATTGGGTCCTGGTTTTGTGTGACTACACCCTCACTTGCTCAACCTGGTGCATTATGTTACGTCCTTCAACTCCGAGCCACCAAGGGGCGTAACAATGACGCACTCGCATAGCGTGTATGACGCCACGACAAGTATATATTATTAAGCACATATTAACAAATAAATGATAAAATTACAGATTTCTCTAGGTTTTCAAAATTGTTTAAAAAATGTGGGATATTTTTAGAGCAAAATAAAAAAATAAAGCTTTTAGACATTTGAATGTAGAAAAGTTACATATTACATTACATTACAGTCATTTAGCAGACGCTTTTATCCAAAGCGACTTACAGGAAGTGTATTCAACATAGGTATTCAAGAGAACTACTAGTCACCAGAAGTCATAAGTGCATCTCCTTTCTTAAACAAGCATCTAAAAGCATAAACCAGAGCAAAAGTATAGTGCAGAGGCAAATTACTACGAAAACAATAATTGCAACAGACTAATACGAATATAATAAGTGCTACAAACTATTACGAATAGGATAAGTGCAGTAAACGGATACGAATTCAATAAGTGCAGCGAACTGATACGAATACAGTAAGTGCAACAACTAATACGAATGCAATAAGTGCTACGAGAAAGGCTCAGGGTAGTACTCCATGAAGAGGTGAGTTTTCAGCCTGCGTCTAAAGATGGGCAGTGACTCTGCTGTCCTGACGTCAGTGGGGAGTTCATTCCACCACTGAGGGGTCAGGACAGAAAAAAGCTGTGACCGGGTGGATCGGCCGCAGGGACCTCTGAGCGACGGGCAACCAATCGCCCCGAGGCAGCAGAGCCAAGTGGTCGGGCGGGGGTGTAGGGCTTGACCAAGGCCTGGAGATAGGAAGGAGCTGTTCCTTTCACTGCCCTGTAGGCTAGCACCAGAGTCTTAAACTGGATGCGAGCTCTTACAGGGAGCCAGTGTAGAGAACGGAGAAGGGGAGTTGTGTGGGAGAACTTGGGGCGATTGAACACCAGACTTGCTGCAGCTTTCTGGACAAGCTCCAGGGGTCTGATGGCCGACGCCGGGGCTCCAGCAAGTAGTGAGTTGCAGTAGTCCAGGCGGGAGATGACCAGAGCCTGGATGAGCACCTGCGCCGTCTCGTCATATAATACCTTTACTGTAGTTGGATCCTTATAGGAGTCTTGTTGTTACAATAGTGAGATTAAACTTTCCTGTTGAGTTTCTGTGAGGGTTTTTTTAACCATATGAATAATAATAAAGGTTTTAAACAAAGGAGTCTAAACAGACTCGTAAAATGTGGCTCAATATAACTCCTCTTAAAATAGTCTCTCTCAACTTTATTTTTCTTTCTCTGGTAAATTTACAGTATTGTTATTTTGAAATTGAAGATAATATTTGGGTACCATGAATCTATTGAAAGGTCCTGAAATGTATTGAATTTGGAAAGATATATTTATTGTTCCAGCAAGGCCGTTTTTAAATATTTATTTCATATTATGAGTTTTTAAATATTGTTCTTTATGGTATTTGAATGCTGCAAATTTAAAGTGGTTCCCCTCTCACCCTTTCTATACATTTTATTCAGTTTTTCAGATATTTTATCTTTGCTTTTTCTGCATATAATCTCTCTAACTCCACAGTTCTCCCCTTCCTCTTTTGAATTTCATGCTGTTACTGTCACTTATCCAGTCAAGCTCACCATTGCTGTTGTGTATCGCCCACCAGGCCCTCTTGGTGAGTTCCTGGAGGAGCTTGACACACTAGTCTCGCACTTCCATGACGATGGCTCCGCGCTCATCATGCTCGGCGACTTCAACATCCAGACTGATAAGTTAGAACCACTGCTTTCCTTCCTCTCCTCCTTTGAACTCTATCGCTCCTCTTCTCCTCCTACCCACAAGGCCGGCAACCAGCTGGATCTTATCTTCACTAGACACTGTTCTACTGCTAACCTCTCTGTCACTCCCCTCCAGCTCTCGGACCATTACTTCATTCAGGGTTTTTTCCGCTCTAAAATCCTAACCTCTGCTTCTAATCCTAAAAAACTCTTTGAAACTTTCTCTTCACTCCTCCAACCCCCACCCCCTCCTCCTACTTCCTCCCTTCTCCCTGATGATTTCGCCAACTTCTTTGACAAGAAGGTAAACGATATCAGATCCTCCTTCTCTCAGCCCCCCTCTCCCTGTCCACCCTCTCCCTCTCTACCCTCTACAGCTCTTCCCCCTCAGCTCCCCCTCCCTATCCACACCCCATCTTACCCTATTTTGCTCCCCTCTCCCCTAACGAGGTCCTCGACCTTGTTACATCTAACCGCCCCACCACGTGCTCCTTGACCCGATCCCCTCCCCTCTTCTTCAGTCTATTGCCACTGAACTCCTTTCTTTCCTCACCCACCTCATCAACACATCTCTCGTCTCGGGATGCTTTCCTCGGCTTTCAAGACTGCCAGAGTCACCCCCCTTCTGAAAAAACCATCACTTGACCCCTCTGATGTCAAGAACTTCAGACCGGTTTCTCTTCTACCCTTTCTATCCAAAACACTTGAACGCGCTGTCTCTAAACAACTGTCTTCCTACCTCCACCAGAACAACCTCTTGGACCCCCACCAGTCCGGGTTCAAGGTGGGTCACTCGTCAGAGAGTAAACTCTCTCTCCTCTGTCCTGATTCTCCTGGACCTGTTAGCGGCGTTTGACATGGTGAACCACCAGATCCTCCTCTCCACCCTCGAGGGGATGGGCGTCTCAGGCTCTGCACTCTCCCTGTTTGCATCCTACCTGACAGGCCGATCCTACCAGGTGACATGGAGGGGGGCCGTGTCGGAACCACGCATGCTGACTACGGGGGTTCCACAAGGTTCAGTTCTGGGCCCCCTTCTCTTCTCGCTCTACACAACATCTCTGGGTTCTGTTATTCGCTCGCATGACTTCTCTTACCATTGTTATGCCGATGACACCCAGCTGGTCTTGTCATTTCCTCCCGGTGACACCCAAGTGGAGGCACGCATTGCTGCGTGCTTGGCTGACATCTCGAAGTGGATGGCGACACACCACCTGAAGCTCAACCTGGACAAAACCGAGCTACTGTTCCTCCCGGGGAAGGGTTGCCCGCACCGAGACCTGTCCATCACCATTGATGATGCCGTGGTGACGCCAACTCGGACTGTGAGGAATCCGCTCCTGCAGATTCCTGCTCTACAACATCAGGAGGATTCGCCCCTTCCTCACTGAGGAGACGGCGCAGGTGCTCATCCAGGCTCTGGTCATCTCCCGCCTGGACTACTGCAACTCACTACTTGCTGGAGCCCCGGCGTCGGCCATCAGACCCCTGGAGCTTGTCCAGAAAGCTGCAGCACGTCTGGTGTTCAATCGCCCCAAGTTCTCCCACACAACTTCCCTTCTCCGTACTCTACACTGGCTCCCTGTAAGAGCTCACATCCAGTTTAAGACTCTGGTGCTAGCCTACAGGGCAGTGAAAGGAACAGCTCCTTCCTATCTCCAGGCCTTGGTCAAGCCCTACACCCCCGCCCGACCACTTGGCTCTGCTGCCTCGGGCGACTGGTTGCCCCTTCGCTCAGAGGTCCCTGCGGCCGATCCACCCAGTCACAGCTTTTTTCTGTCCTGGCCCCTCAGTGGTGGAATGAACTCCCCACTGACGTCAGGACAGCAGAGTCGCTGCCCATCTTTAGACGCAGGCTGAAAACTCACCTCTTCAAGAAATACTACCCTGAGCCTTCCTCGTAGCACTTATTGCACTCCTATTAGTTGTTGCACTCACTGTATTCGTATCAGTTCGCTGCACTTATTGAATTTGTATTTGTTTACTGCACTTATCCTATTCGTATTAGTTTGTTGCACTTGTTGTATTCGTATTAGTCTGTTGCAATTATTGTTTTCGTAGTAATTTGCCTCTGCACTATACTTTTGCTCTGGTTTATGCTCTTAGATGCTTGTTTAAGAAAGGAGATGCACTTATGACTTCTGGTGACTAGTAGTTCTCTTGAATACCTATGTTGAATACACTTCCTGTAAGTCGCTTTGGATAAAAGCGTCTGCTAAATGACTGTAATGTAATGTAATATGTAACTTTTCTACATTCAAATGTCTAAAAGCTTTATTTTTTTATTTTGCTCTAAAAATATCCCACATTTTTTAAACAATTTTGAAAACCTAGAGAAATCTGTAATTTTATCATTTATTTGTTAATATGTGCTTAATAATATATACTTGTCGTGGCGTCATACACGCTATGCGAGTGCGTCATTGTTACGCCCCCTTGGTGGCTCGGAGTTGAAGGACGTAACATAATGCACCAGGTTGAGCAAGTGAGGGTGTAGTCACACAAAACCAGGACCCAATCTGAATTAAAGAAAGTATTTATTTACAGAAAAGCAACACAGGGATCAAAGAGGACTGTCAGTGGCACCAAAGAAAAGAACATAAATAAACCCACCCCCATTGACAGGTGCTAAGCACCCAAAAGTACAGCGGGTGGTGCTCACTCTAATCTGGGGTTTTAACAAAAGGTAAACCTACGTGCATGTAATATGTATACCCAGGGTATCTTACCTATCCTCGTTTGTCCCTGTGCGCACAACAAAGAATTAACACAATACAAAACAAAAGTAGGCTGCTAAAGTAAATGGTTTTAACAAAGGTGTTTTAACTAAAGACTAATCAATGAACCATCAAAACCAAGCAAAATCAACCAGAGCTCAACCAGAACTCTGCCACAGCTCAACCCAAAAAGCAACCCCTTCTCCAACACAAATGGGGGCTATATAAAGGGGAATGGCTGATAGGAGATCCGGAACAGGTGTGGTGATGATCAATGATTGGAACCAGGTGCGCACATCTGAGAAGGAGGAGAATGAAAACAGTGGGAGGAGACAGAACAACAACACAAACCAACAACACAAAACAGAACACAATACATGTAGGCCTACAACACGTATACATACACGACACTGTACGTAACAGTCATTGTTGAATTTGTCTGCCAGACCTCGTCATAAATTTACTTTTTATCCAGTTTTATGCCACATTTTGAAGGATACATGTTTTACTTCTTGGTCGTTGTTAACTATATATTTTAACCAGATTTTAGTCATTTGACATCTGGACTTTACAGTTATACTATGTAGTAGCATTGTCGGTTGTCTTTGTAAACACAGAGTTCAAACTTCGCCCCTCCTCTCCGGTTCAACAAGCAACCAAGGTAGAGAGAGAGAAAGAGAGAGAGAGAGAGACAGAGAGCAGTGGTGGTCGAGCGAGCTGCAAAGTGAATGAAGAGAGGGACCATTGTTAGTGAGAACAAAACCGTGAATTAAAAGAATAAAATGTTATTTTCTAATGCACAAATAGGCAAATACACAACCACACCTCCTCATCACATCCTGCGGGAAGGTGACAGATTTTTAATGAACGCAGCACGAGGCACGATTTCATCCTGTCTGGTCTTGTGGATCGATATCATTTAATATGATAAATCTTTTAGCTGATTTTTTGAAAAAAGTGAATAAAGTATCCTTTGGTTTTATTCATACATTTTCAGAATATAAACATTTTGGAGATTCAATTAGTTAGACAAAATGTATGATAACCCAAAGTGTAACAAAGGCTTTTTTTCATAAACAATCTTGCAGTAGCAAGGATTAAAACAAGGATGTCCTCTTTCTGCATATATATCTATCTAATTATTATATCATAATTATAACACCATTTTTTTAAATGAACAATAAATCAGAAAGTTTGTGAATAAATGCATGCTTTAGAATAAAAAAACATCACTGTATGCTGATGGTGAAAAACAAAAAAATGCAACCAAATGTTGCTTCTCTTACTGCCTTAGATGAAAAACAATACAACTTTTCAATGAATTCCAGACAGAAACCAACTATAACAAATGTGCTACGAATTGAATCTCTGAAGGGTATTTTTCTTTTACTCTGTTGCAATCTGCCAATAAAAAGGATAAATTGCCAAATATATGTATTCTGTATCTAGAGTATATCCATATAAACCTGGAATACATTACAAAGGGAATTCAATTTGTATGTATAAATATATATATATATATATATATATATATATATATATATATATATATATATGGAAACAGGATTTTACATATTCATATATAAAAAGTATTTAATTACAAAACATTTAGGGAGCAGCTTTTAATTCTCAGTGTAGTTGACTTTTCCTTTCACTGGTTAAAAAAAAACCAGTTCCTGGTAGGAGGTCATACACTTGGCCATTGTTAGGGTTGCGTGCTCTCTTTAAGCAGGTGACTGTACTCTGCCAAAGATTGTTAAGGTTGTTTACATGAGTTGCATTAGTTCAAATTTTGTAGGCTAAAGTTTTTATTTGAATGTGTCACATACACATTTATTCAAAATATAAGTATCGGATCAGACTCTGTGCCAGATACCAATAAAAAAGGACATGAAAAAGTAATTTCTGACCAACAAGTTTTTTTGTGTTTGGGCTCATGTGTATTTTCTTATATAGAAAAACAATCAAAAGACAAATGTACAGTACTATGATGGACATTATTCTCTTAAGATAAGATAAGATAAGATAATCCTTTATTAGTCCCGCAGCGGGGAAATTTGCAGGCTTACAACAGCGTAGAGTAAAGTGCACACAAGAGACATAGTAAAGACAAGATAAAAATAAAAAATGAAAAATAAAAATAAAATAAAACAAGTATTATAAATAAGCAATAAAAAAAAACAGTAGAAAAAACAACAATAACTGAAATATTATATTTACGGACAGAGAAAAAAACAACAACTATTTTAACTATTTTTAACTTTTTTAACTATTATTGCACAGTGTAATGTGTAATGTATTGCACAGGTTTTTATTGTTGTCATGTTATTATTGTCATGTGGTCATGTGGTCTGCTGGGAGCAGAGCTGGTTGTGCAGCCTGACAGCAGCAGGAAGGAAGGACCTGCGGTACCTCTCCTTCACACACCGGGGGTGAAGCAGCCGGTGGCTGAAGGAGCTGCACAGAGCTGCCAGGGTGTCCTGCATGGGGTGGGAGGTGTTCTTCATCAGGGATGACAGCTTGGCCATCATCCTCCTGTCTCCCACCACCTCCACCGTATCCAGTGGACACCCCAGCACACTGCTGGACTTCCTGACAAGCTTGTTCAGTCTCTTCTTGTCTGCTGCTGAGATGCTGCTGCTCCAGCAGACCACTGCATAAAAGATGGCTGATGCCACCACGGAGTTGAAAAAGGTCTTCAGGAGTGCTCCCTGCACTCCAAAGGACCTCAGTCTCCTCAGCAGATACAGTCTGCTCTGACCCTTTTGTAAAGTGCCTTTGAATGATTAGTCCAGTCCAGTTTATTGTTCAAGTGAACACCCAGGTACTTATAAGATTGCACAATCTCAATGTACTGTCCCTGGATGTTCACTGGTTCCGGAGGACAGTGTTTCTTTCAGTGTCAAATGATAGGAAAATTGTCATCCTGGGAAAAACTGGAAGTGGGAAAAGCAGCCTGGCTAACACCATATTTGGAGATGAACTGTTCAAGATAGTTCAAGATAATTAAAAATTAAAAATACCTTTTTAAGCTCTTCTCGGTTCCAAAGGACTGTTTTTCTCACACAGCGTTTCTCTCATAGTTCTCTGAGTTCAAACATGATACAGTCATTTGGTCTATAATAAGCCTCTGTGCTGGTACAGTCGAATGTATGCACCCTGTCATTCTAACAGAGATAGACAAACAACAGCATACCCATTAGTCTTATGAGTATCAGTATGTTTCAGTCCTTCTGTCCATGTTGTGACTGTGTAGAAATGACAGAAGATCGGCCAACTCTGAAACTAGTAAATGTGGAGCCATAACAAAATCTGTCAATGGAAGAAACATCACTTTGATCGACACTCCTGGTTTCTTCGACACAGATCGATCTGAGGAGGAGCTGAAGTCTGGAATAGTGAGGTGTATCACAGAGTGCGCTCCTGGGCCTCATGCTTTTCTCATTGTGCTTAAAGTGGATAAATTCACAGTGCATGAGCAGGCTGTCATCACTAAAATAAACCAATACTGCTACTGCTCAAAACAATGGATAAGATAACTGAGGCAAACAAAGGAAGCTGGTACACCCGTGAGAAACAACAACCTCATGGGGGTTTGCTCATAGCAATGGCAGGTCTGACAGCCGCAGCATTGTTGGGACTTTTCCTTGGTAAGAGATGAGTGAAGACTAAAGTGTAACAGCAGCATAATGGCTGTTTATCACTTTGTAACTGGATACATTATCACAACGCATAATATCTCGATACTCAAGTGTATCAATTTCCTTCTCGTATTGCTGTCATCACTAAAATAAAACAATACTTTTCTGAAGAAGTTTACAAGTATGCAACAGTTCTCTTTACTCATGGTGAAGAGCTCCCTGAAGGACAGACCATTGAGGACTTTGTCCGTGGTAATGAGCTTCTGAGTGATCTGGTGAAGAAGTGCGGAGGCCGCTGCCACGTCGTTGATAATAAATACTGGAAGAACAACCAGCAGGATGAATACAGGAACAACCAGTTCCAAGTGAAGGAGCTGCTCAAAACAATGGAAAAGATAACTGAGGCAAACAGAGGAAGCTGCTACACCAATGAGATGCTACAAGCAGTGGAGGAAAAAATAAAACAGGAGGTGGAGCTCATTAGACAGTCACTAGGAAACATGTCAGAGATAGAGATCAGAGAGAAGGCTAAAGACAGAGTATCTGATTGGCTTTTGATCAAACTGGCAGGTATCACAACAGGTGCATTGTTAGGGGCTGTTTTTGGTTTAGTACGTTTGTTCAAAAGGATGTGACAAGGTACATGCATATGAGGAAGCAGACAAACCAGGCAATCAGCAATTGATGCAGCAAAGGCTGTCATGAATGAACACTACCTGTCTTAAATGCACATTATAATACAGCCAAAGTTGAAACAGAATCAAAACCATAAATTCACCACACTTAACCATTGAGCTGATCGTGTTCATTCATATGTAATATGTAATAGGTTGAACGTCTTGCCTGGGCTTCAAACTTTAAACTCAAAAGCTTTTTCTTTTTTATTAATTAACCGTACATACCTACTTACACTTACCTGTACTTCAGATTTTATAAAGTACATAAATGTCTGATCCATAATGTTTATACTTTATGATCCTTACCTATAACATGTTTTGGCTTTTTATGCAATTTGGATTTGCTCTTGGTGTATTTTTGTATTTACTATTTTGTGTTGCACAGCAATTTGCTACGTGATAAAAAAAGTTATATACTTTATTATTTTTACCACAAAATTGCTGATGTGTTTTTTAGTATATGTATTGTCAAGAAACCAGAATAAGAAAATTATTTCTAAAGCTTTCATAGATAAGATCTCAATACATATATATATATTCAATCACTAAGATTAATAGTAAGTAATAGGTTGTACTTATTGTTTCAGTTTCAAAGTTAATCACTTATTCCTGCTTCACCAGCTCACCACAGAGTGCCTGTTTGATGTTAGTGCATGTAACCTCAAAGATAAAACATTTTTGAGAGCATGAATAAAATCTTAAAAGATGGTTTAAATCAAACTATTGTAGACTGTTTGCTGTATTTCTGTCTCCTGTTGAAACATTTCCCACTGTTTCCTGTTACAGAGCTAACCAGAAACCGGATTTTACATTCACATATATAAAAACTACACTGCAAAAATACCCTCTAAAAAATAAGAAAAAAATACAGTGTTTTAGGTGAAAAATTGCTTATTTTGAGCAAAATAATCTGCCAGTGCAGCAAGCAAATGGGACTTGGTAAGATTTCTTAAAACAAGACAATAATATCCAAGTAGTAAGCATGCAAAAAAACTTAAATCAAGTATAAAAATCAATTTTTTCTTTTACTTGTTAAGATTTTTTCTCTTATTTTAAGCAATGTATTCTCATTTATTAGCCATTATTGCTTAGAATTAAATGTCCTCTAAGCAATTATTGCTCAAAACAAGCATACAACAGGCTTAAAAACAAGGCAAATGTACTTGATACTAGCTAATTTAAAGGCTTAAAACTAGTCTGATTTTCTTATCTAGAATACTTATTTTCTTATCTAGAATTAATTTCTTGTTTAGGTGTAGTGAATGTATGGGAAAAATACACTTGACAAGAACTTCAAAAAAAAGTTTTTTATTACGATTTTAGCAGCCCCCCCCAAAAAAACCAACAACAACCACGTGCCAAAGCTGACTGGCAGGCCTAACAATGAAGATATGATCGAGACAGGGCCTATTCAAACAATGAACCTGAGCAACCTGAACTATTCAAACCATGAACCTGAGCGTGCATCTCTCATACACCCTACCTAAGAAAGGCCTGCCAGTCAGCTTTGGCACGTTTAAAAGCTGCTGTTTGGTCTTTCTCATGAATCGCATCACCCAAGACCTCGGTCTGAAGGAATAACAGAACCGATGACACACATTTTGGATACGTCATGTGAAATGCGTAGTAGTACGCCATGACGTACAGGACCGACTCAGCAAGACTGCTCCTACCAAAGGACACAACAGGGGCATTTCCGGCGCAGAGGAAGCAGTCCTCCTCTCCTACCAGGATGAACGGTGTGGCTAGTGGCCGTCTTCTCAGATACATTTCTGGGGCCTCTGTGGGCTGAACATCAACACAAGATTACATTACACTTAGCTGACGCTTTTCTATCCAACTTGCAGTTACAGTACAGTTACAGTACGACTTACAGTTAGGCCTATTTACAGGGTATTGGTTACAGTCCCTGGAGCAATGTGGGGATTGGTGCCTTGCTCAGGGCACCTCAGCCATGGAGGGAGGAAGAGACTATTAAGGATGGGGATTGAACCGGCAACTCTGTGATCTACCGTCCAACGCCCTAACCATTACACCATGGCTGCCCAAAGATAAAGCTAAAGATAAAGCAAGACTTTATGCTCAAATGCTCAAGGACACTTTAATGGTGAAGTCAGAGTGAGGCTCAAACCTGTCAAATGTTAAATGATAATAAGGATGGATACATAGGCTACATAAATATTTTATCTTGCATAAGGTTATGTAATTAAGTTGGTTCACCCGCAGAACATGAATGAGTGCCTCTGATGGAGATGACAACTTCTTTGGTGCGGGGTAACCAGAAGGGAACATATCTGGCAGGGAGATGATCAGGTCAATGGCTTGCTCATCTACACACACAGAGAGAGAGAGAGAGAGAGAGAGAGAGAGAGAGAGAGAGAGAGAGAGAACTGAGTTACTTAGAGACAGAGTAATTGGAGCTACTCAGTGAAACAACAAATAGTGCAATTGTAATTTCAGAAGGATTGCAAAACCTTACCAGCAGGTAGTCCCATCGGTGGCTTCAGGACCTTCTTATAGACACCATAAAAGGAGAGTTTGGTTCTGTAGTCTGCCCAGCGCTCCTTCAGCTCTTTCACATAATGCACGTTGTCCTTCGCCACTATTCGTCTCAGCTCCTCAAGAACCTTGGCATCATATTGCAAAAAAGGGGATTAATACAACATGTTTTTCTTAAAATACAAGGATACAGGCTGACCGGTACATTCTTCCTTTAATTCTGAGTAGTGAGTGTACTTACATGGTCTATGTTCTTGAAGCACGAGTAGGCCTCAAGGATTTTGCCAGGTCTGTCGGCTTCCTTGAGGGTCTCCGAATCGATGAACTGCCTTCTTCCCTCAAATTCAAGTTCAAGGAGCTGTGAGACATCGTCTTGGTTTTGCTTATTCTTCCGGCACATCTCTTGGAGATGTCTGTAGTGCCTAGCCTGAGACATCCTACTGTCGTGTCCTAAGTTTAAATAGGGATAAAAACATCACATCATTACATTTTTAATCTCAATCTCAATCAATGACTTGTCAGAACTGAAACGTATCGGTTTTTGTTCGGTGTTTCTTGCACGGTAGGCTAGAAAGATAACCCATTGGGGCAACCTACCAACAGAGTCCCCCTTTTATAAACCATAGCCATCATGAGACAATTTGTATAAGAGGAGACAGAGCGCTGAAGACATAAATAATTGAGGACAGTTCGTAACAGCAGTATGGCCGTTATCCCGACTGTTCTGCTGACAACAGACGAATCATTATGCATTCCAAACATATTGCATGCTGCACTGTTCTTCTTGTGCCGTTACGGAAGTACTGTATCTGTGCAGTGTCAAAATAAGCCATGAGAAAAGTGGCTCTAAAAGCTTTATTTTGACTCACAATAAACACATTAGTATAATCAACTTCTCGCAACTGATAATTATCTATAAGTCTATTAGTCACGTTTCCCCATTCTTTTCGAGAGGGTCTGGTTTTACTAATCTGAAATAGAGTAAATATAATTTTGCGTGTAAGGCTAAATGAAAATGTGAAATCCAATACACTTACCAACAGCTGCATATTTCACTGGAGTGCTTGTTGATGGGGTGTGGACCTCAGGGAGAGTGGAGGGCGGAGTGTGGACCTCAGGGGTGCTAGGGGTGCTGCTGGGGCTTGCCGTATAGAGAATGGTAGATGTGGTGGAATCATCAGTGTCATCGGCATCCGTATATTTCAGTTTTCGTTTTCTCTCCCCCCTTGCAGGAGTGCCACCCTGGCTTTTCTTCGGTGATCGAACATTGTGGATTCTCTTTTGCAGTCGTTTGTAGACTTCAATCTAGGCAGAAAATACAAAGACCAAGAGCAAGACATTGTCAAATATCCACATTTGCTAAGGAAAAAAATAAAATAAATTAATCAGAATAATAAAGCTTTTTTTATCATACCCTTCTACAACTTGTATCATTAAATAATAATAATAGCAATAATAATATTGGGTTTAGGTATGTTACCTTACAAGTATGTTACCTAATGTAATGGGTGCATGTATGGGAGACAGTGGAATGAACAACCAAAGGCCTCTGTAAACAAGTGTGCGATTTGAGGTACTTTATTACATTGAAAGCAATACTTACCCATGGACGCTGTATGTCGAGCTTATCAGAGAGCATGGGATAGTAGATCACCAGGCGTTTGGCCATGGCTACGAGGTCCTCCTTCGATGGATACTGCTTCTCTTCACAGTGCAATGCCCTCACCGCTGACACCATGTTGGTAATTGTATTCCGGATCAGTCTACATGTTAGCTCTTTGGACAGCTCACACTCTCCTGCTCTACCAAGTCTTTTCAATTGAAAAAAGTAAGATTTCACATTCTCCAATTCACTATCAGTGTATATCACGTATTGGGGGCTTGGCAGTGTAAGTGTTCTGTATGTAGTCCCCCAACTCTTCTCCTCCTCTTTGCTGTCACTTCCCCCACTACTGGTTCCAGTGGCCGCACACTCTGTTCCGTTGCTGACCTCAATGGAGGCGGCAGAAGAGCTGCATGAGGCCTTCTCCTGTAAAGGAATCAGCAAAAACTAGTCAGAAAACCCATGCTTAATTAATTAATTTAACAAATAAAAGTTCAGAACATACCAACACAGAGGACAATTGGTTGAACACATAAGACGAGGCAACTTGGTAGGAGAGAGAGAGAGATGGGACAAGAGTGACAATACCATACCCCATGATATTGAATAGCCTATTTATAGGCTTATAATAAACCTAGTATAACTCTTAGCAAAAACGAAGACAATAAACCACCAACATGACATCACAGTAACACCACTAAATACAAAATAAACATGGGACTAGATACTAAATAATAGCAGACTATTTTAGTGACAGGTGAGTGACAGGATGCACTAGAGTTTTGATGACAGTCATAGGTGTGCACAGATAGGGACGAGGTGGTGCTAAAGCACCTGCCTCTTTGCCCTACTTCTTTTTTTTTTTTAAACCTTTTTTTGTCACAATGTACTCTGGTCCATGTTGACATGATAATCTCCATGCTTCACGATCAAAAGCATGTGACAATAATGCCCCGATATAATATAGCCTCTCTTCTATAACCTAGTAAGGTAGCGGGAAGTTCCACATGCCCCCAACCCCCCTTCAGCACATGCCCCCCAAAATGTCTTAGGTAAAAATTGTTTAGGTAAAGTATAATCATTAACACTTCACATTATTTACGGCGGAGTATAGCCGCATTAGTCAAAGTAATCAACAGCATGTTTGAGACCAAAAATGGCCAATGCGAGGACGATGTCGCTATGCTCATGCGTCCCCCACGTGTTAACATGCAGACTAAAGGGAAACCTTATACTTGGGGATTCACGATGTCATTCATGCCAACCATTGCCAACAAAAGACAGCGTGTGAATGTATAACATATAATTAGCCGAGTAAAATATATCATGCGAGGTTACTACATATCATGCGAGGTTACTACATAAGGCAAACTGCACCAAAGGTATCATAGTTAGCATTAGCCATCTGGAGATTGTGCAAGGTGCACGAAGCTTTAGCCCCTTTTCCAATAGGTTTATTTTTTTAATTTACCGGAACCTCGACTCCGTTAAAAATGTACTCAAATGATCTTTGACTGAAATAATCTCCAACCCTCTATGGTCTGAAAGTTTCATACACACCTGATAGCGTATCTGTATCTTCTGATATCTCCTCTTCTCACGTCCTTGCAGCAGCAGCAGCCAGGGTAAAAAGAACGCGCATATATTTTTAAACGGAGAAGTCGTTAGGCGAATCCAAGTCAGCCCGAATTGGGAGTGCATGGAATTGTGAAATAAAATCGAAGAGTTATGAAGTAGTCAACTATAGCAGTCAATAAAAGTTTCGTCTCCAGTTTTGAAAAAGAAATTGACTATTTGGGTAAAAGAGGCTGGGTGCAATCACACAATTCACATTAGGTCAGTCACCCCAACCCCCCGGTTTTGTATGGAATTGTCCATCGCGAGAAAGTGGGAAAGCGAAAACGCGGGATCTCAATCAATCAATGCATAGTTAGGAACACTTTGTGAAGATGGCTGGTTGGCGATGTGTGATTTGCTTTGCATTTATTGCACTGACTTTAAAAGTGTTTTTAAGCCACATTAACACGGCGCATGGACGTAGTCGAAACTTCCGTGTGATTTGTGGAATCGATGGGTGCAAAGAAGAATACCGGGTATTCAATTCATTCTATTATCACATCAAGCGTAGGCATGCAGCGTACCTCGCCAATGGTCGTCCGCCCAGGGATTTGATTCCAGTTAGCTCAAGGTGCCATGGGGGTGAACGATTCGACATGGGCCTACCTATTTTTTCCAACTGTATCACTCCAGCTACCCACCAAGTTCAAGATTCTACTCCAACTACCAATATGAGGCAGAACACAACGCAGGTTGACTTTAGAGAAGATGACGCTTGCCAGGAGAGCGGGGGGATTGAACAACTGCAATCTAACAAGGAAAAGGTAGGCACACAAACATTGATCGAATTTCTTCAACCATTTGTAATGAATGAATGCAAATCAATTGGTGTTGATAGCTAAGGCCTAGAAAAAATGTTTTGGTTCCGGTTGAGTTTGCATCGTAGACTATCGCATCGGGCAATACACACACACGCCAGTGTCTCCATCTCCGCGTAGAATATTAGGAAAGCCCAACTATGTCACCGCAGAGTTACGCACCTATTCTGTAGATGCACCTATTCTGTCACGTTATTATGCTACAACATGCAAGTTAGCGTTGTAGCTCTTTCTTTTTAAACCAACTTGCCTCGCAGCATTCTTGCAAACTAATACGATGTAGGTTCTTCTTACATAGCGAACCTCTCCCTGAAAAGGCCTGTCAAATGATAACTTTATCATTGTTGGCCACAGCCTACATCTGCACCGACACCGACACACACAGTAGTAGCCTACAGATGACCACCCGACTCGAAATGCAATAGACAACATTATGAGTATTCGCGATTTTTAATGAACATTATTATCGTCTCGTCATGTTGGAAGAAGGCTTCCATTCAGTCAGTAGGATAGAAGGGAAATGTTTTTGCCGAGGTTTTCCTTTACTCTTTCATTTACACTAGAATATTTCCCCTCTGCTCTGATCCACAAGTCAAGTAACGTGGAAAGCCCCTCCCCTCCTTTGATATGTTTTGTGTATCTGCCGCACGCACGCTGTCTGCGAGTTGGTACACACACGATAGAGAAGTAGACGAGATGTATAGTTGTTATAAGTAAGTTATGCTACAGTTACAAAAAAAATCAGCGTATAAATAAATAAATAGATGAATAAATAAATAAATACCCTACCGACCCATGACCTAACCTGACAACCAACCGGAACCAAACTTCTTTTTTTTCTTAGGCCCAATGAGATGTGCTCAAAGCATTCACCTAGAAATGTTTATGTCTTGACATAATAGTCTAAATATGTTACTGGGGTAGGTCATGTGAGAAGGGCAGGTGAGTCCTGATGGCATTGTGTCAATTATGATAGGGCCTACTGTAATGGCCAATTATGTGGACTGCGTAACCCATTCTTAGGTCCTAGAACATTTTTGGGAACCACTTGCATAACCCATACACCGGTGTAAACTTAGTTGTGAATTTGAGCAAACCCAGAATGCATCATTGTCTGTAATGCAAGTGGCACTGGCAAAAACAACTTTGACAACAGTCATTTAACAAGCTGAATCTGCTACTTTAACAGGAATTGTCCAGACATGCAGCCGCCTTTACCGTGGATGTTCGTGAAACATGCTGTCTTTCTCGGGTAGGATATGCTTTTTTGTGATTTTATGGGTTTCACTGAGGACAGATCACATTTTTACTTAAATTGTATTTGCAATAAAAGATGTGAATACTACTTAAAATTCTTCTGAGTGACACATTTTATGTTTTCACCCATATCCTGTCATTCATAGTCTTTGTAATGCCATAATAGTGTGCTTTTCTGCCTCTTCTCACTACAGGGTAATACCAACAGGATTATAGGGAAAACCCAGCAGTTACAAATGGCTGTTGTAGGAACCTTGCAGGACAGAGTGATGGATGTCTTTGATAGACATGACCCTTCAGTCAGCATTGACCAGCTCCGAAATGAGATTTTGGCAACGTTTGAGGGTTTTCCAGATCCATTTTCCAACTTGACTACAACTTACATGCAGGACCAAACCATTGAGGAACTATTTAAACCAGTGGAACCAGAGGAGGTTATAATTTCACAAACACTGTGTAGAGTTAAGCGAGGCTCTTCAAGGGTTCTTACCATTAGAAACAAAGTTTTTTTCTATGTTCCTCTCATCAAGAGTCTACAGCAACTGCTATCCAACCCTAGAATTTTTAGCATGGTCAGTAATCCACCAGAAAATTGTAACAAAAATGGATATCTCCGTGACATTGTGAATGGCAGCCTTTTCAGAACTCATCCATTGTTTTCTGTTAAGCCAACTGCTTTACAGTTAATTTTGTATTCCGATGAAATTTGCAACCCTCTTGGACCCCATGCCTCTATGAACAAGTTACTCATGTTTTATTATACTGTAGGAAACATAAACCCCAAGTTTAGGTCTAAGCTTGCTGCCATAAGACTTCTTGCCATTGCAAAAGCTAAGGATATCTCAGAGGCTGGTGCTGATGTTATATTAACAAGAATTGAACAGGATTTGAAGGAACTGTACAATGGTGTCAACATTCAAGTTGGAAATAGTGAGACTATATTATATGGTGCAGTAATATCAATATGTGGTGATACCCCTGCTCAGCATGACCTGGCCGGGTTTAAATCTGGAGTTGGGTTTGCTTTCAGTAAGTGTAGGCATTGTGAGTGTGACTTTGAGACAATGCAAAACCAATTTGATGAAAATAGTTTTACCCCAAGAACATTACAAAGTCACATCAGGCAGTGCAGAGAAATAGAGAGGGCCAGTACAGACTCTCTTAAAAATGCCCTCATGACTACCTATGGTATAAAAAGAAGGAGTAAACTTTTAGATTTTCCAGGCTATGATCTCATTCAACAAACCCCTCAAGATATAATGCACATCATGCTTGAGGGTGTTGTGCAACAGGAAATAAAATGTGCATTAAAGCACATTATTTTGTCAGGGCATATTGATCTAGACTCTATAAATTCAGTTATACAAGGTTTTCCATATTCAAACAGGGATATAAAAGACAAGCCATGTCCAATCAGTGTGAGTACAATGGCTTCTGATGATAACAAACTAAAACAGTCTTCTGGACAGATGCTGATATTTCTGAAGATATTCCCTTTTATTATGAATAGCATCAAGGACAATGTCTATGTACAGTTTATCATCGAATTAATTCAAATAACTCACATTCTTTTTGCTCCTATTGTGATGACGGAAACCTTACAAAAACTGAGAGTATTGATAGAGCAGCATCTGAAACAATTTAGGCAACTTTTCCCAGACAACAACATAACCCCTAAGCAACATTATATGCTACATTTACCCTCACAAATTGAAGCACTGGGTCCTTTGACGAGACACGTGCATGAGGTTTGAGTCTAAGCATTGTTTTTTTAAACAGTGGTCCTCTAAATTAAATTATAAAAATGTCTGCAAATCTCTTGTAAATCATAGCAAAATTGTCGAAAGTACCTATCAAACAAACAATATATTTGCTCATGAAAAAGAATTAGGCCCCACATCAGCGGTATCAGAGGCCTCAGAGGCATATGTCGGTTCAAAGATTAGAGATTTTTTGAATATTGACAGTTTCCATCATGTAATCTCTGTGAAATGGATGTCTCTTAATGGCAACAAGTACATTAGTGGAAAGACTTTAATAATCACAGACTCAAATGATGGGCTCCCTATTTTTGGACTAATAAGTAATATTTATGTTATTGATTCATCTTTATTTTGCTGTGAATATCAAGTGTTTGACACATTGAAATGGGATACAGATTTACAATCATATGAAATTGCTGTGCCAAATGCTGCACAGGCAACAGAGTTTATAGATTTAGAAAAACTACCTGATTACACTGCATACCACCCTGTACCATTCAATAGTAAAACATATGTTTTGAGAAAATATGACCTAACTGACGTTTTGTTGTATGAGAAGGTATGATGTATTAAAATAAATGAGTGAATCAGCACAGAAGAAATAGTTTGCTTTATTTACTGTATGTTAATCCTTAAGGCAGAGCTTCTATTATAATAAGCTTATATGTATGATGTACTGTAGTTATGATGTATTGTAGTTTACTTTGTTCTGCAACGTGAACGGGCCACCGGTGAGGTTCAGAATCTCAAAGCTAAATCATGAATGACAATCTCAATGACCCTATCAATTTGAATGCAATCACAGTTGATTAGCTGGAATATCTTAATGAGATGGGGTCAGTTCTTAAAATAGGTTAATATGGATTGTCTTGAAACAAGTAAAAATGTACTCACAGTCTAAATGTTAACGCGACTCAGTCCGTAATGTGTGCTATTTTAAGAAAAAAGCTGCTCAGAATTAGTTTTATTATCTAGGTAGGATGAAAAAGATGATTTTTCTTGAAACAAGTCAAATAATCTTAACAATATTCAGTCTTACTAAGAAAATACATTGAAAAACAAGTGTAATAAGACCAAAATGCTAAATTCAAGTTTATTACACTTGTATAGATTTTCATTTTTTGCAGTGTATTTAATTACAAAACATTTAGGGAGCAGCTTTTAATTCTCAGTGTAGTTGACTTTTCCTTTCACTGGTTAAAAAAAAAAACCAGTTCCTGGTAGGAGGTCATACACTTGGCCATTGTTAGGGTTGTGTGCTCTCTTTAAGCAGGTGACTGTACTCTGCCAAAGATTGTTAAGGTTGTTTACATGAGTTGCATTAGTTCAAATTTTGTAGGCTAAAGTTTTTATTTGAATGTGTCACATACACATTTATTCAAAATATAAGTATCGGATCAGACTCTGTGCTAGATACCAATAAAAAAGGACATGAAAAAGTAATTTCTGACCAACAAGTTTTTTTGTGTTTGGGCTCATGTGTATTTTCTTATATAGAAAAACAATCAAAAGACAGATGTACAGTATTATGATGGACATTATTCTCTTAAAATAAGATCAGTGTAGGTAAATATATGTATCGGATCAAACTCTGTAACAGATTCCAATATAAAAGGACATAAAAAAAATGATTTCTGACCAACAAGTTTTTTTTGTATTTGAGCTCATGTGTATTTTCTTATAAATGAAAACAACCAAAACACAAATGTACAGTATTATGATGGACATTATTCTCTTTCAGTGTCAAACGGAACGATAATTGTCATCCTGGGAAAAACTGGAAGTGGGAAAAGCAGCCTGGCTAACACCATATTTGGAGATGAACTGTTCAAGATCGGCCGCACTGCCAACTCTGAAACTAGTAAATGTGGAGCCATAACAAAATCTGTCAATGGAAGAAACATCACTTTGATCGACACTCCTGGTTTCTTCGACACAGATCGATCTGAGGAGGAGCTGAAGCCTGAAATAGTGATGTGTATCACAGAGTGCGCTCCTGGGCCTCATGCTTTTCTCATTGTGCTTAAAGTGGAGAGATTCACAAAGCATGAGCAGGCTGTCATCGATAAAATAAACCAATACTTTTCTGAAGAAGCTTACAAGTATGCGACAGTTCTCTTTACTCATGGTGACCAGCTCCCTGAAGGACAGACCATTGAGGACTTTGTCCGTGGTAATGAGCTTCTGAGTGATCTGGTGAAGAAGTGCGGAGGCCGCTGCCACGTCGTTGATAATAAATACTGGAAGAACAACCAGCAGGATGAATACAGGAACAACCAGTTCCAAGTGAAGGAGCTGCTCAAAACAATGGAAAAGATAACTGACGCAAACAGAGGAAGCTGCTACACCAATGAGATGCTACAAGTAGTGGAGGAAAAAATCAAACAGGAGGTGGAGCTCATTAGAAAGTCACCAGGAAACATGTCAGAGATAGACATCAGAGAGAAGGCTAAAGACAGAGCATATGATTGGCTTTTGAGCAAACTGGCAGGTATCACAACAGGTGCATTGTTAGGGGCTGTTTTTGGTTTAGTACGTTTGTTCAAAAGGATGTGACAAGGTACATGCATATGAGGAAGCAGACAAACCAGGCAATCAGCAATTGATGCAGCAAAGGCTGTCATGAATGAACACTACCTGTCTTAAATGCACATTATAATACAGTCAAAGATGAAACAGAATCAAAACCATAAATTCCCCACACTTAACCATTGAGCTGATCGTGTTCATTCATATGTAATATGTAATAGGTTGAACGTCTTGCCTGAGCTTCGAACTTTAAACTCAAAAGCTTTTTCTTTTTTATTAATTAACCGTACATACCTACTTACACTTACCTGTACTTCAGATTTTATAAAGTACATAAATGTCTGATCCATAATGTTTATACTTTATGATCCTTACCTATAACATGTTTTGGCTTTTTATGCAATTTGGATTTGCTCTTGGTGTATTTTTGTATTTACTATTTTGTGTTGCACAGCAATTTGACTTGTGATAAAAAAGTGATATACTTTATTATTTTTACCACAAAATTGCTGATGTGTTTTTTAGTATATGTATTGGGACTTTTCCTTGGTAAGAGATGAGTGAAGACTAAAGTGTAACAGCAGCATAATGGCTGTTTATCACTTTGTAACTGGATACATTATCACAACGCATAATATCTCGATACTCAAGTGTATCAATTTCCTTCTCGTATTGTCTTACCTCTGTATGTAATATAAGTAAAAGCCTCTATCCTTCAGTAAACCAAAGATTATGAAGATGAATTATCTATTTGGGATCTCTGTAATCTTAAGAAACGTTTGATTATTTTTCATTGATTTTTCCTTTATTACAAAGTGTATACAATAAATCAGCAAATTATTCACCTGCTCCCAAGTGTCTTTTTTTTATTAAACAATTTTCATTCATCCCATTAGCTGAGGGCCCTTACGATAATAAAGAAGGCAGAGTTGTCGACCGGTAAGAGTCAGGGTTTCATATCTTGAGAAGTGGAACAAAGAAGGACACAGAATGAATGAAAAAGAACATGAAGCCTGGAATATCCTCGCTTCATCATGCATATTTTAATTAATAAACATGAATGCAGATAAAAATACATGATTTTTTAATTGTACTATTCCCAAATCAAATTGTACGTTTACAAAAAAGAAGTACTCTGGCCTCAGAAAGAAGTACAAGAAAGAAGTACTCTGGCCTCAGGCCACAGGTTAAACACAAAGGCTTTTTTGTTTTCAGTCTGTTTACTGGTACAGTATGGATGCTGCCAATAAAAACAGATGAATAAAATACCTTTCAGCTTCTTCTGTCTCACACTCCACCCTAAAAAGGAATGAGATGCCATCCTCCCTCTTTGCACGACATGTTTACAGACTACGTATTCCTTTTATTATGACATGTTTTATCCTTAAGCAAGAAGCCTAATGCTACAGGATATTATGGTTTTCACTATACAGTATGAATGATAAATGCACTCATGCAAAACAGAGTTTTAAATCATATTTAGTGGTGGGACATATGGAGCTTTGATGGCAGCAAATGTAGCCGTGTTTTTGAGTGACCCACTTCATGTAGCTGAATTTACCTTGAAAAATATTTTCTTGTACATTGGGCACAATTAATGTGAGTCTGGTTATACAGCATGTGTAATACTCTCATGCCTCTCATGAATATGACTGCTGACAGTAATAAATGAATTAAAAGAACCTCAGTCACCACCCTGAACAGATGACCCGCCAAGTCAGGGTGGCCTCTGCTAAGCATCACAAGACGTTCCACTTCAACCTGCTCATCTGGAAACTGTCATTAAAGCATTCATGACCTTTTGTCTTGACTTGTGTCCTGTCCTGTTTACTGGCATGATGATAATATGTCCTCCCTGTCTGTGGCTTGTCGAAAATATTTTGGATTGATTTGAAGATTTTAACTGGCTTGAAAAACAATCGCACAAAATATTTTGATGACTGGTTATGTTGCTGAGCTGTCGAAAAAGAAAGTGCAGTCAACCACAGCATGAGAACAGAAGGAAAAACATCCGACAATTTAGCTTTCACACTACCTGATGAGGAAAAATGACTCAAACATGCTGCTAATACATCAGAACAATTATTTAAATACACAGTATTTTCCCAACAATAACAACACATAGCTGAAGAAACCCACTGGCCACATTTACATGTATGAAGTTACACAGCTAATTGGCCAACTTTAGGTCAGTTCTTCATTCAGGTTAATGTTTATGTGAAATGTTAAATATAGTGTGACACTATGGCAAAAGCTGCTACAGTCTATTTTGACCATACAAATATCAAACAAGTATTCCATGTGTGACTCTTGGTATTTAATAAGGTTGTGCTTTTTCATATAACTAATCCACAACAGAGTTAGTCTGAGTTTGCAAAAACAACTGAAAGTAAGACGACTGTACATTGAAGAAAATAAATTGTTTGACGTCACTGTACAGGAATCAAGGTATCTTAATTGGGTCACATGTTAAGAACTGTAAAAGAACATCAGTCAGAAGCTATTAATCTATTTAAAAGTACCTTGTTGACCTTTTATCAGTATTTGGTATAAAAAGTACTGTAGGAGTATGGAGGTTGGAAAAACAACAACTTCACAAGCAGCTGTTTAGTATGCAAAAGAGCTGGTGCTTTTCATTAATGTGATATGCGCATACCAAGAAACAAATCAAACAGGTAGCAAACAAAAGTAAAAGGCAAAAGAAAAGACATACAGTCAAAACATCCTCGAGATCTGAATCCTCTCTTAACTCTGCACTGATTTTCATTTTTTGAAAGCATGAGCGATAAGTTATGATTACTTATTCACACAGAAAATTCAATATTCTCACAAGTTTGTGTACTTTTTTTTATTGTTTTAATACTTACATGTCATTAGTACTCAGTGTTTTTGTAAAAAATAAAGTGTGTTTTAAGATGTTTCAGTTTATTGATATTAATAATTTTTTTCAAATCAGAGTTTTAAAGAATCATCTCATAGGGTTGCCTTTTGACTGACGTGAGCAAATGGTTAATTCTATCCACTGCGCTAAATTAAAATGAGTTACATTAAAGATCAGGTTTATTTTGAAAAGTACCTGCATTTAATATAATCAGTCTGTAAGTACATTGTATTAGTAAAAGAGCAATTTGCATTACAGCAGTAAAAGATGCATTCATTTGGCTGCTCACCGTGTATTTTTTTCATTAAACTATTCCGTGAGATCTTACCTCACCCTGAGCAACCTCTAGCCATACTAATGCAATACTATGCAATTGTGAAGTGATTCTCTCGTTGAACGGGTGAGTTGACAGAAATTTCAAGTCTCAATGTTCAATGTCTTTACTGTCATCTAGCATCAACAAGAAGGATTGTGGTCTTGGGAAAAACTGGAGCCTGGAAGAGCTTAATGGTGATTATTTTCTATTTTTATTGTCATTTTGTGTTAATATGTGTAAGTTTTCTATAAATGTATTATGTAACAAAAAAAACAGCTGATTGATCGCATGTCTTTTCAGCTACTTCTTTTTCATAAAACCACTAACCTATGCTGTTAAATTTAAGGCTGACTATACTTGTACTTTCTTATTGTCAATAAATTCCATTAACAAACTGACAATTCATTGATCTTAGTATTATCTATGTATTTTGATCTTGGTATTATCTATACTAGTAATAATTATTTGTGTAGCCATAGCTAGCCTATATTCCTATTTTCCTCTGTGCTATAGATCTCAAAATCACAGGAAGAAATTAAATCAAGTCAAATAATTGAATTTCATCCCAAAAAGAGCAAACAACTGTAATGTTTACATTCACAAGAAAGAAGTACTCTGGCCTCAGGCCACAGGTTAAACACAAAGGCCTTTTTGTTTTGAGTCTATTACGTCGGAGCACAGGTAAAAAGAACACAGGACGGTCGTCTGCTCCATTCCAAATAACTTTCACTCTTTACTGTTTTTTTTTTTTAACAACATGGACAGTAAGTACAGACCCAAAATGACTAAAACAAGACAGCTGATGAGTAAGATGCTCAAATATGATTATCACAAAATGTCTGTGATGATGTTAAAAACGGGCTGTTTAACCATGCTGTGACAGCCCTGATCAAACTCTGTAAAAAGGCCTGGAAAACAGCACATGCTGCGTGACCTGGAAGACTGCAGACTTCGAAACAATATTGCAACATGCAGAACACACTGAGGAGCAGTTCAACAACAGAGAACAAGCAAAGATTAGGTCTCATCAGTGCAACTGACAATGTTTCAGGCCATGACAGGCGGAGGCAGAAGGGGCGGTAGAGGCAGAGGCAGGGGCAGAGACTTTGGCGAAAACACCCAACCCGAAGTCTTCGTGTGCCATCAGCGTGGCCGACCTGGACATGGGTGAAGAGACTGCCAACAATCCACATGGAACAACTGCTTCTTCAACCAAAACCTCAACAATTATAATAATTATAAAGACTTTACTGCATGATCTTGAACACAAGGAATATTACATTACATTACATTAAATTACAGTCATTTAGCAGACGCTTTTATCCAAAGCGACTTACAGGATGTTAAGGATTCAGTAGAAGGACCCACTAGCAGACACACAGCTCTTGGTTCAGAGTATATTTAATTTAGTTCTCAAGCAACAAACCTAAGGGAAAAAACAGTCTCGTAGTCAATAGGCAGGCAGAGGTCAAAAATCCAAAAAGTCAGAACAGAGTCCAAGGCAAAGGTATCCAAAATCCAAAATCCAAACAGGGCAGGTCAAAATCAGGCAAAGGTCAAAAATCACAGGCAGACAGAATATAACAAGATTTAGGGAACGCTGGAAAGGCTCAGGTATTAACTGGCACGATCTGGCAGAGACTCCAAGGCCATTGGCCAGGGGCCAGCAGCTGCAGCACCCGCCCCGTGGACGGGTGGTGGAAGGAAGGTACCTCCCCCTCCACCCAGCTGCACTAGAGGGAACATCAACCGGGCCCAGGAAATCAAGAACATTGGGGGCACCTGGGGAACGAGGAGAGAGGAGCTTTAAGGGCGGGAGAGGGGAGAGAGAGGGAGAGCACATGGCTGGAAGGAGCGCGGAAAGCACATGTGGACTGGAGGACTGCCAAAAGGAGAGGACAGAACCCGACGAGGAGGAACAAAAGGAAGAAGGCCCTTATTAGCCGGTGGAACCGAGGACACTCTAAGAGTAATTCCCGGAGGCGTCGGTTTGCTGTTTCCTTTTTGCCGACCCCGAGGAAGGGCTGGACCAGGAAGGACCCGTTTGCCCTTATTCCCGATTACGGAAGAACCTTAGTTTATATATGATTTCCCTTTTTGTGACCGGACTCCCAATAAAACCCGTTGCACCGCAACCCTGCTTCTTTCCTTAATTCCCGAATCCCCGCCGCCGACGAAGGGGGTTGCCACAGTGGTGGAGAATGCGGGCAACGCGATCCCTGGACTTAAACACAACCCAGACCACGATGGAGCACGCCGACCAACCCGCCACGAGGGACGAGGAGATAGACATCCTACGGAGATGCATGGTCCGAATGGCCGAGCAGCTCGCTCGGGGTCCTGCATCCGCCGCCCCCACGAAGAGGCTTACCAAGATGGGACCGGACGACGACGTAGAGGCGTACCTTGAGGTGTTCGAGCGGACCGCGGACCGTGAACAATGGCCAGCGGACCAGTGGGGCCACATCCTAGCGCCCTTCCTGACCGGGGAAGCTCAGCGCGCCTACCGGGATCTCCACCCCCAAGAGGCGGGGCATTACCCGACGCTCAAGCGGGCCATCCTCGCCCATTATGGACACAGCCTCCCCGCCCAGGCGCAGCGCTACCACGACTGGAGCTACGAACCGCTCGGCTCAGTGAGAAGCCAGATTTCCCAACTCGTCCGGCTGGCCGAGCGGTGGCTCGTAGAAGGCGACGGCCCCCTCTGCTGGATCGGCTCGTCATAGACCGCTGCATCCGATCTCTTCCCCCGGCGCCAAACGCTGGGCCTCCGGGAACCAGCCCCGAACGGTGAACGATCTCGTGGAGCTCCTCGAGAACCATCAAGTAACCCAGCGGCTTTGCGGAGGAACAGCCCCGCCTCCCGGAGGGGGAGCCGCGGACCGAGCGACGCGGACGGAGGACAGAGACCCCGCGCTCCCAGACACCGGTCGTCCGAGGCCCCGCCTACCCGGCTCAAAACACCGTGGCCCGCAGAGGCCCCGCCCCCCCGACTCCGAGAGAGAAGTGGAGGTGCTACACCTGCGGCCAGGAGGGCCACCTGGCCCGCCACTGTCCCGGCGCAGGGACGTGTCAATGCCCACGGCCAGTCCGTCCGACCAGAGGGGAGGAGCCTGCCTCCGCACCACCTGCTGGTCACACGAGAGGACCGTCTCGCCGAGCCTGCCGGTACGGGTGGGACGGCGCGACACCCATGCCCTCCTGGACTCAGGGAGCGTGGTCACCTTGATCCGGCCCGACTTAGCCTGTGGAACGCCCGGGCAGGACGTGGAGGTGGGCTGCATCCACGGACAGACGGAAACATACCCCACCAACCACATCACAGTACAAACCCCGAAGGGGACCTTCACGGTCCAGGCCGGGGTAGTGCCCAACCTACCCATGCCCCTGTTAATTGGACGCGACTGTCCCATCTTTGGACGACTGTTGGGGGCGGAGCTTCGCCCACCCAGACCCCAACATCCAAGGACGAGACCGCGCCAGCTACGAAGCCGACCCGTCTATATGGCAGGCCAACCCCCGCCATCCCCGACTGACTCCGACGAGCCTCCGCAGAGACCCGCGAGAGAGGTAGGACGCCGGCCTCACGCCTCGTCCACGGAATCCCTTCCCCCGGGGACACCGGGCACGATGACTGCCTCCGAGCCGATACCCCCACCAGAGGAGAGTGAGAGCCCACCCCTCATCGACTTCTCCGACCTCCCCCTGGCCGTTGAGGGGCGAGCGGACAGGGGCGGACGGTTCGCCACCGCCCAGCTGGAGGATGACTCCTTAAGACCCGCCTGGGGACACGTGCAAACCCACGAGGGACTATCACGGGACTCGGTGAGTCGCCGGCAGTACCCACATTACAGCACACGGGGAGGGTTACTGTATAGGGTAAGTCAGAGGGGGAGAGGAGGTGGAACAGCTGATCGTTCCACGGTCCTATGTTAGCAAGGTGTTGTACATGGCCCACTCACACCTCCTAGGGGCTCATCTGGGGATGGATAAGACCAGGGACCGGGTGTTAGATAGATTTTATTGGCCAGGGGTAAAGAAAGACATAGAGGACTACTGCCGAGCCTGCCCCGAGTGCCAACGTACCGCCCCTAGACCGTCCGTACGGAATCCCCTCATACCCATGCCCCTGATCGAGGTCCCCTTCGACAGACTAGCATTAGACATCGTAGGCCCCCTCCCCAGAACTAGCCGAGGTCACCGCTACATACTGGTCATGGTAGACTACGCGACCCGCTACCCAGAGGCCATACCTCTCCGCGCCGCCACAGCCAAGGCAGTGGCAAGAGAGCTAATGACGTTATTTAGCAGGGTGGGAATAGTTAGGGAGATCTTGACAGATCAAGGCTCCTGCTTTATGTCCCGGGTGTTAAAGGACCTCCTCAGTCTGTTACAGATCCGCCACCTCCGGACCTCCGTCTACCACCCCCAGACCGACGGACTGGTAGAGAGGTTTAATCAGACCTTAAAACGCATGCTGAAAAAGGTGATGGAGGTCGATGGAAAGAACTGGGACCAGCTACTCCCTCACGTCCTGTTCGCCATCAGGGAGGTACCCCAGGCCTCCACCGGCTTCTCCCCGTTCGAGCTACTCTATGGGAGACGACCGAGAGGGCTCCTCGACATCGCCCGGGACGCCTGGGAGAGCCAACCCTCCCCCCACCGCACCATCATCGAGCACGTGGAGCAGGTGCGGGACAGGATGGCGCAGGTGTGGCCCGTGGTCCGGGAGCACCTTGGACGAGCCCAGCAAGCCCAAGCTCGGGTGTACAACCGGGGGGCCCAGCTGCGCACCTTCGACCCGGGCGACCAGGTCCTCGTCCTCATCCCGACCTCTGAGTGCAAGTTCCTGGCCAAGTGGCAGGGACCCTATGAGATCATCGACCGGGTGGGCGAGGTCAATTACCGGGTACGGCAACCGGGGAGACGCAAGACCACCCAGCTGTACCACATCAACCTGCTGAAGCGGTGGCAACCACTGACCACGCCGCGGGATCCAACTCTCCTGACGCTGGCCGCTCGACTGCCCCCTCCAGAGGTCCCAATGGGGGAGCTGCTGAGCCCGAGCCAGACACAGGACATGCGGGACATGGTGCTCCAACATCTGGATGTCTTCTCAGAGCGACCCGGCAGGACCACAACCGTCAGCCACGACATCCGGACGGAACCGGGAGTCAGAGTCCGCCTCCGGCCCTACCGCATCCCGGAAGCACGGCGCGCCGTCATCAGAACAGAGGTCGCCCGCATGCTGCAGATGGGGGTCATAGAGGAGTCCCATAGCGCGTGGTCCAGCCCAGTGGTTCTGGTACCCAAACCAGACGGGACCTACCGGTTCTGCAATGACTTTCGCAAACTGAACGAAGCGTCTGCTTTCGACGCCTACCCTATGCCAAGGGTAGACGAGTTGATAGAGCGACTGGGCCCGGCCAGGTTCATATCCACCCTAGACCTCACGAAGGGATACTGGCAGGTCCCCCTCACCAAGCGGGCCCGGGAGAAGACGGCGTTCGCCACACCAGACGGGCTATATCAATACACCGTCCTCCCGTTCGGGGTGCATGGGGCACCCGCAACCTTTCAAAGGATGATGGACCGGATCCTACGGGCCCACAGAGAATACGCTGCCGCGTATATAGATGACATCGTAATACACAGCAGCACCTGGACCATCCATCTCCACCACCTCCGAGCCGTCCTGGGGGCGCTTCGAACCGCCGGCCTCACGGCCAACCCCAAGAAGTGTCGCCTGGGCCTGGAGGAGGCCTCCTACCTGGGCTATCAAGTCGGGAGGGGCTGTGTGAGACCCCAGGACGAAAAAGTGCAAGCCATCCGGACCTGGCCCAGGCCAACCACCAAGAAACAGGTGAAGTCCTTCCTGGGACTAGTCGGGTACTATCAGAGGTTCATCCCTGCGTTCGCAACACTGGCCAGCCCCCTCAACGAGCTAACCCGGAGGACTCTACCCGACCGAGTGAAGTGGACGGAGGAGGTTGAGGAAGCCTTCTCCCACCTACGGCAGGCTCTCTGCACCGAGCCCGTGCTCATCACCCCGGACTTCAGCCTCCCCTTCGTGGTACACACGGACGCGTCTGAGGTGGGGCTGGGAGCCGTTCTATCTCAGGTCCGGTCAGGAGAGGAGCATCCGGTGACCTTCATCAGCCGGAAGCTCCTGGCCAGCGAAAGGGCCTACTCAACGGTGGAAAAGGAGGCGCTGGCAATCAAGTGGACCCTAGAAAAGCTCCGTTACTACCTCCTCGGTCGGAACTTTAGCCTGGTCACCGACCACGCCCCCCTAAAGTGGATGGCAACGGCCAAGGACACCAACGCCAGGGTGACGCGCTGGTTCCTGGCCCTGCAAGACTACCGCTTCCAGGTGGTTCATCGACCCGGAAGGGCTCACGGTAACGCCGACGCACTGTCCCGAAGGGACGCCTGCCTAGGGCTAACAGGAGGAACCCCCGGCTTGCTGCTGAGGATGGGGGTGTGTGGCAACCCCACGCCATTGGCCAGGGGCCAGCCGCTGCAGCACCCGCCCCGTGGACGGGTGGTGGAAGGAAGGTACCTCCCCCTCCACCCAGCTGCACTAGAGGGAACATCAACCGGGCCCAGGAAATCAAGAAGATTGGGGGCACCTGGGGAACGAGGAGAGAGGAGCTTTAAGGGCGGGGAGAGGAAGAGAGAGGGAGAGCACATGGCTGGAAGGAGCGCGGAAAGCACATGTGGACTGGAGGACTGCCAAAAGGAGAGGACAGAACCCGACGAGGAGGAACTGGAAAGGAAGAAGGCCCGGTATTCCCGGTGGAACCTTAGTTTGAGGACACTCAGGAAGAGTAAGCCGGAGGCGTCGGGAGCTGTTTCCCCGCCGATTCCCGAGGAAGGGCTGGACCAGGAGGACCTTAGTTTGCGCCCTTATTCCCGATTACGGAAGAACCTTAGTTTGTATATGATTTCCCTTTTTGTGACCGGACTCCCAATAAAAAAACTCAAACAGCACGGTTACTAACACAGGAAGTGTATTCAACATAGGTACTCAAGAGAACTACTAGTCACCAGAAGTCATAAGTGCATCTCCTTTCTTAAACAAGCATCTTAAAGCATAAACCAGAGCAAAAGTATAGTGCAGAGGCAAATTACTACGAAAACAATAATTGCAACAGACTAATACGAATACAATAAGTGCTACAAACTACTACGAATAGGATAAGTGAAGTAAACGAATACGAATTCAATAAGTGCAGCGAACTGATACGAATACAGTAAGTGCAACAACTAATACGAATGCAATAAGTGCTACGAGGAAGGCTAAGGGTAGTACTTCTTGAAGAGGTGAGTTTTCAGCCTGCGCCGAAAGATGGGCAGCGACTCTGCTGTCCTGACGTCAGTGGGGAGTTCATTCCACCACTGAGGGGCCAGGACAGAAAAAAGCTGTGACCGGGTGGATCGGCCGCAGGGACCTCTGAGCGAAGGGGCAACCAGTCGCCCGAGGCAGCAGAGCCAAGTGGTCGGGCGGGGGTGTAGGGCTTGACCAAGGCCTGGAGATAGGAAGGAGCTGTTCCTTTCACTGCCCTGTAGGCTAGCACCAGAGTCTTAAACTGGATGCGAGCTCTTACAGGGAGCCAGTGTAGAGAACGGAGAAGGGAAGTTGTGTAGGAGAACTTGGGGCGATTGAACACCAGACGTGCTGCAGCTTTCTGGACAAGCTCCAGGGGTCTGATGGCCGACGCCGGGGCTCCAGCAAGTAGTGAGTTGCAGTAGTCCAGGCGGGAGATGACCAGAGCCTGGATGAGCACCTGCGCCGTCTCCTCAGTGAGGAAGGGGCGAATCCTCCTGATGTTGTAGAGCAGGAATCTGCAGGAGCGTGTGACCGATGCAATGTTTGCTGAGAACGACAGTTGGTCGTCCAGGGTCACACCCAGATTCCTCACAGTCCGAGTTGGCGTCACCACGGCATCATCAATGGTGATGGACAGGTCTCGGTGCGGGCAACCCTTCCCCGGGAGGAACAGTAGCTCGGTTTTGTCCAGGTTGAGCTTCAGGTGGTGTGTCGCCATCCACTTCGAGATGTCAGCCAAGCACGCAGCAATGCGTGCCTCCACTTGGGTGTCACCGGGAGGAAATGACAAGACCAGCTAGGTGTCATCGGCATAACAATGGTAAGAGAAGTCATGCGAGCGAATAACAGAACCCAGAGATGTTGTGTAGAGCGAGAAGAGAAGGGGGCCCAGAACTGAACCTTGTGGAACCCCTGTAGTCAGCATGCGTGGTTCCGACACGGCCCCCCTCCATGTCACCTGGTAGGATCGGCCTGTCAGGTAGGATGCAAACAGGGAGAGTGCAGAGTCTGAGACGCCCATCCCCTCGAGGGTGGAGAGGAGGATCTGGTGGTTCACCGTGTCAAACGCTGCGGACAGGTCCAGGAGAATCAGGACAGAGGAGAGACAGTTCGCTCTCGCAGTGTGAAGCGACTCTGTCACCGTAAGGAGGGCCGTCTCTGACGAGTGACCCACCTTGAACCCGGACTGGTGGGGGTCCAAGAGGTTGTTCTGGTGGAGGTAGGAAGACAGTTGTTTAGAGACAGCGCGTTCAAGTGTTTTGGATAGAAAGGGTAGAAGAGAAACCGGTCTGAAGTTCTTGACATCAGAGGGGTCAAGTGATGGTTTTTTCAAAAGGGGGGTGACTCTGGCAGTCTTGAAAGCCGAGGGAAAGCATCCCGAGACGAGAGATGTGTTGATGAGGTGGGTGAGGAAAGGAAGGAGTTCAGTGGCAATAGACTGAAGAAGAGGGGAGGGGATCGGGTCAAGGGAGCACGTGGTGGGGCGGTTAGATGTAACAAGGTTGAGGACCTCGTTAGGGGAGAGGGGAGCAAAATAGGGTAAGATGGGGTGTGGAGAGGGAGGGGGAGCTGAGGGGGAAGAGCTGTAGAGGGTAGAGAGGGAGAGGGTGGACAGGGAGAGGGGGCTGAGAGAAGGAGGATCTGATATCGTTTACCATCTTGTCAAAGAAGTTGGCGAAATCATCAGGGAGAAGGGAGGAAGTAGGAGGAGGGGGTGGGGGTTGGAGGAGTGAAGAGAAAGTTTCAAAGAGTTTTTAGGATTGGAAGCAGAGGTTAGGATTTTAGAGCGGAAAAAGCCTGAATGAAGTAATGGTCCGAGAGCTGGAGGGGAGTGACAGAGAGGTTAGCAGTAGAACAGTGTCTAGTGAAGATAAGATCCAGCTGGTTGCCGGCCTTGTGGGTAGGAGGAGAGGAAGAGCGATAGAGGTCAAAGGAGGAGAGGAAGGAAAGCAGAGGTTCTAACTTATCAGTCTGGATGTTGAAGTCGCCGAGCATGATGAGTGCGGAGCCATCGTCATGGAAGTGCGAGACTAGTGTGTCAAGCTCCTCCAGGAACTCACCAAGAGGGCCTGGTGGGCGATACACAACAGCAATGGTGAGCTTGACTGGATAAGTGACAGTAACAGCATGAAATTCAAAAGAGGAAGGGGAGAACTGTGGAGTTAGAGAGATTATATGCAGAAAAAGCAAAGATAAAATATCTGAAAAACTGAATAAAATGTATAGAAAGGGTGAGAGGGGAACCACTTTAAATTTGCAGCATTCAAATACCATAAAGAACAATATTTAAAAACTCATAATATGAAATAAATATTTAAAAACGGCCTTTCTGGAACAATAAATATATCTTTCCAAATTCAATACATTTCAGGACCTTTCAATAGATTCATGGCACCCAAATATTATCTTCAATTTCAAAATAACAATACTGTAAATTTACCAGAGAAAGAAAAATAAAGTTGAGAGAGATTATTTTAAGAGGTCTGTTTAGACTCCTTTGTTTAAAACCTTTATTATTATTCATATGGTTAAAAAAACCCTCACAGAAACTCAACAGGAAAGTTTAATCTCACTATTGTAACAACAAGACTCCTATAAGGATCCAACTACAGTAAAGGTATTATATGTAACTTTTCTACATTCAAATGTCTAAAAGCTTTATTTTTTTATTTTGCTCTAAAAATATCCCACATTTTTTAAACAATTTTGAAAACCTAGAGAAATCTGTAATTTGATCATTTATTTGTTAATATGTGCTGAATAATATACACTTGTCGTGGCGTCATTCACGCTATGTGAGTGCGTCATCGTTGAATTTGTCTGCCAGACCTCGTCATAAATTTACTTTTTATCCAGTTTTATGCCACATTTTGAAGGATACATGTTTTACTTCTTGGTCGTTGTTAACTATATATTTTAACCAGATTTTAGTCATTTGACATCTGGACTTTACAGTTATACTATGTAGTAGCATTGTCGGTTGTCTTTGTAAACACAGAGTTCAAACTTCGGCCCTCCTCTCCGGTTCAACAAGCAACCAAGGTAGAGAGAGAGAGAGAGAGAGAGAGAGAGAGACAGAGAGCAGTGGTGGTCGAGCGAGCTGCAAAGTGAATGAAGAGAGGGACCATTGTTAGTGAGAACAAAACCGTGAATTAAAAGAATAAAATGTTATTTTCTAATGCACAAATAGACAAATACACAACCACACCTCCTCATCACATCACATCCTGCAGGAAGGTGAAAGATTTTTTTTAATGCAGCACGAGGCACGATTTCATCCTGTCTGGTCTTGTGGATCGATATCATTTAATATGATAAATCTTTTAGCTGATTTTTGAAAAAAGTGAATAAAGTATCCTTTGGTTTTATTCATACATTTTCAGAATATAAACATTTTGGAGATTCAATTAGTTAGACAAAATGTATGATAACCCAAAGTGTAACAAAGGCTTTTTTTCATAAACAATCTTGCAGTAGCAAGGATTAAAACAAGGATGTCCTCTTTCTGCATATATATCTATCTAATTATTATATCATAATTATAACACCATTTTTTTAAATGAACAATAAATCAGAAAGTTTGTGAATAAATGCATGCTTTAGAATAAAAAAACATCACTGTATGCTGATGGTGAAAAACAAAAAAATGCAACCAAATGTTGCTTCTCTTACTGCCTTAGATGAAAAACAATACAACTTTTCAATAAATTCCAGACAGAAACCAACTATAACAAATGTGCTACGAATTGAATCTCTGAAGGGTATTTTTCTTTTACTCTGTCGCAATCTGCCAATAAAAAGGATAAATTGCCAAATATATGTATTCTGTATCTAGAGTATATCCATATAAACCTGGAATACATTACAAAGGGAATTCATTTTGTATGTATAAATATATATATATATATATATATATATATATATGGAAACAGGATTTTACATTCACATATATAAAAAGTATTTCATTACAAAACATTTAGGGAGCAGCTTTTAATTCTCAGTGTAGTTGACTTTTCCTTTCACTGGTTAAAAAATAACAGTTCCTGGTAGGAGGTCATACACTTGGCCATTGTTAGGGTTGCGTGCTCTCTTTAAGCAGGTGACTGTACTCTGCCAAAGATTGTTAAGGTTGTTTACATGAGTTGCATTAGTTCAAATTTTGTAGGCTAAAGTTTTTATTTGAATGTGTCACATACACATTGATTAAAAATGTAGGTAAATATAAGTATTGGATCAGACTCTGTAACAGATTCCAATACAAAAGGACATAAAAAAAATGATTTCTGACCAACAAGTTTTTTTTGTATTTGAGCTCATGTGTATTTTCTTGTATATGAAAACAACCAAAAGACAAATGTACAGTATTATGATGGACATTATTCTGACCTGCTCCCTGAAGGACAGACCATTGAGGACTTTGTCCGTGGTAATGAACTCCTGAGTGATCTGGTGAAGAAGTGCGGAGGCCGCTGCCATGTCGTTGATAATAAATACTGGAAGAGCAACCAGCAGGATGAATACAGGAACAACCAGTTCCAAGTGAAGGAGCTACTCAAAACAATGGAAAAGATAACTGAGGCAAACAGAGGAAGCTACTACACCAATGAGATGCTACAAGCAGTGGAGGAAAAAATAAAACAGGAGGAGGAGCTCATTAGACAGTCACCAGGAAACATGTCAGAGATAGAGATCAGAGAGAAGGCTAAAGACAGAGTATATGACAGGCTTTGGATCAATTTGGCAGCTTTTACAGCAGGTGCACTGTTAGAAGCTTTTCTTGGTATAAAGTTGTTTGTAAAAAAAGACACAATTATGCAGAGAGTTGCTGCTGTGCTGATACAAACAATAAGACATTTTACATTTAGCAAAGCATTGGAGAAAGCAGGTGCAGGTGAAGCAGCATTTAAGTCAGTAGAAGCTGTCATGAAACAACACTTTTAGTCTTAAAAGCACATTATAATACAGCCAAAGATGAAACAGATTCAAAACTATTGATCAGCTGTTTCTCTTAAAGATGGGGAGAGAATGTATCATTAAAAAGTAACACCTCCCTGTAAATAACAAGACATCTTTAACCATTGAGCTTATCACGATTATTCATGTCATAAGTTGTACTTAATGTTTGAGTTTCAAAGTGAATCACTTATTCCTGTTTCACCAGCTCACCACAGAGTGTCTGTTTGATGTTAGTGCATGTAACCTCAAAGATTAAACATTTTTCAGAGCATTAATCAACTCTTAAAAGTGGTTTAAATCAAACTATTGTAGACTGTTTGCTGTATTTCTGTCCGTTTCCTGTTACAGAGCTAACCAGAAAACCTACTTACACTAACCTGTACGTCATATTTTATATTTTACATCCATATGGTTTACATTTTATAATTCATACCTAAAATAAATGTTAGATTTGCTCATCATGTTTATTTTGTATTTACTCTTGCTCATTGTCTCCTGTTGCAGAAATAACCAGAACCAATGTTACATAATCTATGTAAAACATAATTTTGTTAGACAATAGTTAAGTTTTTTTGTGGATTACAATGTATCACCAAGAAAAATATGAACAAGCAATAAATTCAAAACTATGGAAAATGTTATTTCAGCAAATATTTTTTATTTACTCGGTAAAGTAAACTACCGTCCTCCGACACACCACACCCACACACACACACACACACACACACACACACACACACACACACACACACACACTTACAGTAAGTGAAAGTGAAACTTAAGTAAAAGCAGAGTCGGAGCAGAGGAGTAAAGAGACACGTAGGACGGTCGTCTGGTCGAAAACTTTTACTCTTCACTGATTTCTCTTCTAACAACATTAAAAGTAAGTTAAAGTTACTTCTTTCAGTTATTATAATTTGTTCACAACGCTCACTGTACATTACTCTATGATATATTCTAGAAAGTTAGAAATTAATTGTGGCATTCCTGGAGTACTCTGTGAAGATGTTTGATTAACTATTTTTTTTTAAAACACCGTCTTGAAAGAAGAAGACTGTGTGCAGACATGACTGCTTCTGCTACCAAAACCTCAACAATCATATTAATGTCAAATTAAACTTCCCTGTATGATCTTGAGCACATGAAACAGAGTTCATTAACGGGTCTGTGTGTTTCTGAGAGGAGGAGACCTCTGCGTATAATTCGCCTCCTTAATATGAACACTGAGAGAATCATAACAGGGAGAAGTTGACTGCAATGAGAGCAATGGTGGTAAAAACAACAACTCCCATGATCCCACACTACGTTACAACGTCACCAAACTCCATCTGTTATTGTTTTATGAGAGAGCCCTAGCAACAGAAAGTTATATAAAGTGAGTTTAAAGAAGTAGAGGCCAAATACAGAGCAGTGTAACAACACTAACATATGAGTTAATGTCTTAAAATAAGATGTAAAAAAGTAATGCTGAATATAATTCAGCTCTATAAATGATAATAACAGACAAATATTAAAAATAATTTAATAGTATGACTTTATGAAAAGCTTTGCTCTTAAAAACATTTGATAAAGTATGCTTGGGTTAAATTCATATTTTTTTTGAGTAATTAAATTTTGGAGACTCAATTAGTAGATAAAATGTATAATAACCCAAAGTGTAAAATAATTAACTGCTTTTTTCCTTAAACAATCCCACAGTAGAGAAAAATAAAACAAAGATGTCCTCTTTCTGCATATCTACTTATCCAACAATCCTTTTAAGAATGAAAGAATATCATATTAAACAGGATTTTACATTCACATATATAAAAAGTATTTCATTACAAAACATTTAGGGAGCAGCTTTTAATTCTCAGTGTAGTTGACTTTTCCTTTCACTGGTTAAAAAAAACCCAGTTCCTGGTAGGAGGTCATACACTTGGCCATTGTTAGGGTTGTGTGCTCTCTTTAAGCAGGTGACTGTACTCTGCCAAAGATTGTTAAGGTTGTTTACATGAGTTGCATTAGTTCAAATTTTGTAGGCTAAAGTTTTTATTTGAATGTGTCACATACACATTTATTAAAAATGTAGGTAAATATATGTATCGGATCAGACTCTGTAACAGATTCCAATATAAAAGGACATAAAAAAAATGATTTCTGACCAACAAGTTTTTTTTGTATTTGAGCTCATGTGTATTTTCTTATCAATGAAAACAACCAAAATACAAATGTACAGTATTATTGATGGACATTATTCTCTTTCAGTGTCAAACAGAAGGAGAATTGTCATCCTGGGAAAAACTGGAAGTGGGAAAAGCAGCCTGGCTAACACCATATTTGAAGATGAATCGTTCAAGATCGGCCGCACTGCCAACTCTGAAACTAGTAAATGTGGAGCCATAACAAAATCTGTCAATGGAAGAAACATCACTTTGATCGACACTCCTGGTTTCTTCGACACAGATCGATCTGAGGAGGAGCTGAAGCCTGGAATAGTGAGGTGTATCACAGAGTGCGCTCCTGGGCCTCATGCTTTTCTCATTGTGCTTAAAGTGGAGAGATTCACAGAGCATGAGCAGGCTGTCATCGCTAAAATAAACCAATACTTTTCTGAAGAAGTTCTCAAGTTTGCGACAGTTCTCTTTACTCATGGTGACCAGCTCGAGGAAGGACAGACCATTGAGGACTTTGTCCTTGGTAATGAGCCTCTGAGTGATCTGGTGAAGAAGTGCGGAGGCCGCTGCCATGTCGTTGATAATAAATACTGGAAGAACAACCAGCAGGATGAATACAGGAACAACCAGTTCCAAGTGAAGGAGCTGCTCAAAACAATGGATAAGATATCTGAGGCAAACAGAGGAAGCTGCTACACCCATAAGGTGCTACAAGCAGTGGAGGAAAAAATAAAACAGGAGGAGGAGCTCATTAGAAACATGGAACCAGGAAACATGTCAGAGATAGAGATCAGAGAGAAGGCTAAAGACAGAGTATGTAAGAAATTATTGATTAGTGTGGCAGCTTTTACAGCAAGTGAAGTGTTACAAGCTTTTTTGGTGTAACGTTGTTTGTAAAAACAGACACAATTATGCAGAGAGTTGCTGTTGTGCTGTTACAAACAATAAGACATTTTACATTTAGCAAAGCATTTGAGAAAGCAGGTGCTGGTGAAGCAGCATTTAAGGCAATAGTGGCTGCCATGAAACAACACTTTTAGTCTTAAAAGCACATTATAATACAGCCAAAGATGAAACAGATTCAAAACTATTGATCAGCTGTTACTCTTGAAGATGGGAGAGAATGTATCATTAAAAAGTAACACCTCCCTGTAAATAACAAGACATCTTTAACCATTGAGCTTATCACGATTATTCATATATATGTAACAAGTTGTACTTATTGTTTCAGTTTCAAAGTTAATCACTTATTTCTGTTTCACCAGCTCACCACAGAGTGTCTGTTTGATGTTAGTGCATGTAACCACAAAGATAAAACATTTTTCAGAGCATAAATCAACTCTAATAAAGTGGTTTAAATCAAACTATTGTAGACTGTTTGCTGTATTTCTGTCCGTTTCCTGTTACAGAGCTAACCAGAAAACCTACTTACACTAGCCTGTACGTCATATTTTATATTTTACATCCATATGGTTTACATTTTATAATTCATACCTAAAATAAATGTTAGATTTGCTCATCATGTTTATTTTGTATTTACTCTTGCTCATTGTCTCCTGTTGCAGAAATAACCAGAACCAATGTTAAATAATCTATGTAAAACATAATTTTGTTAGACAATAGTTAAGTTTTTTTGTGGATTACAATGTATCACCAAGAAAAATATGAACAAGCAATAATTTAAAACTATGGAAAATATTACTTGAGCAAATATTTTTTTTTTACTCGGTTAAGTAAACTACCGTCCTCCGACCACACACCACACACACACACACACACACACACACACACACACACACACACACACACACACACACACACACACACACACACACACACACACACACTTACAGTAGGTGAAAGCAGAGTCAGAGCAGAGGAGAAAAGAGACACATAGGACGGTCGTCTGGTCGAAAACTTTTACTCTTCATTGATTTCTCTTCTAACAACATTACAAGTAAGTTAAAGTTACTTCTTTCAGATATTATAATTTGTTCACAACGCTCACTGTACATTACTCTATGACATATTCTAGAAAGTTAGAAATTAATTGTGGCATTCCTGGAGTACTCTTTGAAGATGTCTGTTGAACTTGAACAGAGGAAGAGATCAGGGAGAAGGCTAAAGACGGAGCATATGATTGGCTTTTCGGACTGGCAGGTTTCACAACAACTATATTGTTAGGAGGTTTATTTGGTTTCGTATGTTTGCTCAAAAGGTGACAAGATAAAATGCAGCTGAGGAAGCAGACACACCAGGGGAAGCAGCAAAGAAGGCAGTAAAGGCTGTCATGAATGAACACTATCTGTTTTAAATGCACATTATAATACAGCCAAAGATGAAACAGAATCAAAACCATTAATTCCCCATGTTTAACCATTGAGCTGATCGTGTTCATTCATATGTAATATGTAATAGGTTGAACGTCTTGCCTGAGCTTCAAACTTTAAACTCAAAAGCAATTTGTTCTTCTTAATTAACCGTACATACCTACTTACACTTACCTGTACTTCAGATTTTATAAAGTACAATGTCTGATCCATCATGTTTATACTTTATGATCCTTACCTATAACATGTTTTGGCTTTTTATGCAATTTGGATTTGCTCTTGATGTATTTTTGTATTTACTATTCTGTGTTGCACAGCAATTTGCCTTGTGATAAAAAAGTTGTATACTTTCTTATTTTTACCACAAAATTGCTGATGTGTTTTTTAGTATATGTATTGTCAAGAAACCAGAATAAGAAAATTATTTCTAAAGCTTTCATAGATAAGATCTCAATACATATATATATATATATATATATATATATATATATTCAATTACTAAGATTAATATTAAGTAATAGGTTGTACTTATTGTTTCAGTTTCAAAGTTAATCACTTATTCCTGCTTCACCAGTTTACCACAGAGTGCCTGTTTGATGTTAGTGCATGTAACCTCAAAGATTAAACATTTTTGAGAGCATGAATAAAATCTTAAAAGATGGTTTAAATCAAACTATTGTAGACTGTTTGCTGTTGAAACATTTCCCACTGTTTCCTGTTACAGAGCTAACCAGAAAACCTACTTACACTAACCTGTACTTCAGATTTTAAAGTGTACATCCATATTGTTTACATTTTATGATGTATACCGATAAGAAATTTTAGATTTGCTGGTCATGTATTTTTTTTTTGTGGATTGTAATGTATCACCAAGACAAATATGAACAAGCAATGAATTCAAACCTATGAAAAACGTTATTTGAGCAAATTAAGTTTTTACTCAGTAAAGTAAACTATCCTCCTCTGACCACACCCACCCACACACACACACACACACATCCACACATCACACACACACACACACACACACACACACACACACACACACACACACACACACACACTTACAGGAAGTGAAAGTGAAACTTAAGTAAAAGCAGAGTCGGAGCAGAGGAGAAAAGAGACACATAGGACGGTCGTCTGGTCGAAAACTTTTACTCTTCACTGATTTCTCTTCTAACAACATTAAAAGTAAGTTAAAGTTACTTCTTTCAGTTATTATAATTTGTTCACAACGCTCACTCTACATTACTCTTTGATATATTCTAGAATGTTATGAACTAATTATGGCATTCCTGGAGTACTCTGTGAAGATGTTTGATTAACTATTTTTTTTTTTAAAACACCGTCTTGAAAGAAGAAGACTGTGTGCAGACATGACTGCTTCTGCTACCAAAACCTCAACAATCATATTAATGTCAAATTAAACTTCCCTGTATGATCTTGAGCACATGAAACAGAGTTCATTAACGGGTCTGTGTGTTTCTGAGAGGAGGAGACCTCTGCGTATAATTCGCCTCCTTAATATGAACACTGAGAGAATCATAACAGGGAGAAGTTGACTGCAATGAGAGCAATGGTGGTAAAAACAACAACTCCCATGATCCCACGCTACGTTACAACGTCACCAAACTCCATCTGTTATTGTTTAATGAGAGAGCCCTAGCAACAGAAAGTAAATACAGAGCAGTATAACAACACTAACATATGAGTTAATGTCTTAAAATAAGATGTAAAAAAGTTATGCTGAATATAATTCAGCTCTATGAATGATAATAACAGACAATTAATCAAAAATAATTTAATATTATGGCTTTATGAAAAGCTTTGCTCTAAGTCTTTTAGCTGATTTTGAAAAAAAAACATTTTACAAACTAAGCTTGGGTTTTATTTATAATTTATTTGAATATTTAAATATAGGAGATTCAATTAGTTTGATAAAATGTATGATAACCCAAAGTGTAAAATAATAAACAACAGCTTTTTTTTAAACAATCCCGCAGTAGAGAGGATTAAAACAAGGATATCCTCTTTCTGCATATCCAGTTACTATTGCAACATCCTTTCAAGAATGAACAATAAAACAGAAAGTTTGAGAATAAATGCATGCTTTAGAATGAATTAAAAAAAACATCATGTTAAGCAGGTGACTGTACTCTGTCAAAGATTGTTAAGGTTGTTTTCCTGAGTCGCATTATTTCAGTGAAACTTAACTTAATATCATATCACAAATTAAGAGGATCAATGTGATAGATTTGCATCAGGACCTCCAGTATTTGGACCAAGTAGCTCGTGAAAATGAGGAGCGTCAAATCTTGTAGGCAAAATATTTCATTTTAATGTGTCACATACACATTTATTGCCATAATACCCAATATAAAAGTACTAAGATCTGATCAGGGTCAAGAAAACCTCATCATCCATGTTTACAGAATGATCCTCTGTGTTATTCACCATGATAGATTAACGTATATTGCTAAACAGTGATTGGTAGTTTTAGAAAACTTCATACTAAAATGTTCTTGATGCTCGTTGGCCTTTTAAAGTATTGACACCATTTTTCATTATCTTGTTATGCAGCTGTTTAATAAGTATCAAATGATTTCTTCCCAACATTTTTTTTGTATTCCAGCTCATGTGTATTTTCTTATAAATGAAAACAACCAAAAGACAAATGTACAGTATTATTGATGGACATTATTCTCTTTCAGTGTCAAACGGAACGAGAATTGTCATCCTGGGAAAAACTGGAAGTGGGAAAAGCAGCCTGGCTAACACCATATTTGGAGATGAATCGTTCAAGATCGGCCGCACTGCCAAAACTGAAACTAGTAAATGTGGAGCCATAACAAAATCTGTCAATGGAAGAAACATCACTTTGATCGACACTCCTGGTTTCTTCGACACAGATCGATCTGAGGAGGAGCTGAAGCCTGAAATAGTGAGGTGTATCACAGAGTGCGCTCCTGGGCCTCATGCTTTTCTCATTGTGCTTAAAGTGGATAAATTCACAGTGCATGAGCAGGCTGTCATCGCTAAAATAAACCAATACTTTTCTGAAGAAGTTCTCAAGTATTCCACAGTTCTCTTTACTTATGGTGACCAGCTCGAGGAAGGACAGACCATTGAGGACTTTGTCCGTGGTAATGAGCTTCTGAGTGATCTGGTGAAGAAGTGCGGAGGCCGCTGCCATGTCGTTGATAATAAATACTGGAAGAACAACCAGCAGGATGAATACAGGAACAACCAGTTCCAAGTGAAGGAGCTGCTCAAAACAATAGAAAAGATAACTGAGGCAAACAGAGGAAGCTACTACACCAATGAGATGCTACAAGCAGTGGAGGAAGAAATAAAACAGGAGGTGGAGCTCATTAGACAGTCACCAGGAAACATGTCAGAGATAGAGATCAGAGAGAAGGCTAAAGACAGAGTATCTGATTGGCTTTTGATCAAACTGGCAGGTATCACAACAGGTGTATTGTTAGGGGCTGTTTTTGGTGTAGTAGTGATGGTCAGAGTAGTTGTCTTACTTTTAGAGGCAGGACTTTCTTTTGCCAAAATTGCAAAAGGTGTATCAGCAGCAACAGCAGGAGCAAAGTCTGTAATCGCTCTTACAGCGGTATCTGGTGTAGTGGGAGCAGTGTTAGGAGGTGGTACAGGATATTGTAGGAGGTGGTGCAGGCAGAGCTGAGGGAGCAGACACAGTATCGGAAGCAGCAAAGAGGGCAGCAAAGGCTGTTAAGGATGGAAGCAAATCTACTGTGGATGCAGTGAAATCTTTTTTGAGTTAAATACTAGAGTTTAAACCTGTAATTAGCTTTGATTCTTCAAGAGTATGATTAAAACATCATATCTCTGAATAAATTGCATGGAAATCTTGTTCTAAACAATATTTAACCACTGATATAGAAATGTTTATTCATAAATAATATGTAATAGATTGTACTTATTGTTTGAGTTTCAAAGTTAATCACTTATTTCTGCTTAACCAGCTCACCACAGAGTGTCTGTTTGATGTTAGTGCATGAAACCAAAAAGATTAAAAAAAAAATTCAGAGCATCAATCAACTCTTAAAAGTGGTTTAAATCAAACTATTGTAGACTGTTTGCTGTATTTCTGTCTCCTGTTGAAACATTCCACATCGTTTCCTGTTTCAGACATAACCAGAAAACCTATTTACACTAACCTGTACGTAATATTTTATATTTTACATCCATATTGTTTACATTTTATGATTTATACCTATAACATTTTTTGGCTCTGTATGACATTTTTGATTTGCTCCACATGGTTTTTTTTTGTATTTACTATTGCTCACTGTCTCCTGTTACAGAAATAACCAGAATCTTTTTTCTGAAACATGTCAGAGATAGAGATCAGAGAGAAGGCTAAAGACAGAGTATATGAGAGGCTTTTAAAACTGGCAGGTTTCACAACAGCTGCATTGTTAGGGGCTGTTTTTGGTTTAGTACGTTTGTTCAAAAGGATGTGACAAGGTACATGCATATGAGGAAGCAGACAAACCAGGCAATCAGCAATTGATGCAGCAAAGGCTGTCATGAATGAACACTATCTGTCTTAAATGCACATTATAATACAGTCAAAGTTGAAACAGAATCAAAACCATAAATTCACCACACTTAACCATTGAGCTGATCGTGATCATTCATATGTAATATGTAATAGGTTGAATGTCTTGCCTGAGCTTCAAACTTTAAACTCAAAAGCTTTTTCTTTTTTATTAATTAACCGTACATACCTACTTACACTTACCTGTACTTCAGATTTTATAAAGTACATAAATGTCTGATCCATAATGTTTATACTTTATGATCCTTACCTATAACATGTTTTGGCTTTTTATGCAATTTGGATTTGCTCTTGATGTATTTTTGTATTTACTATTCTGTGTTGCACAGCAATTTGCCTTGTGATAAAAAAAGTTGTATACTTTATTATTTTTACCACAAAATTGCTGATGTGTTTTTTAGTATATGTATTGTCAAGAAACCAGAATAAGAAAATTATTTCTAAAGCTTTCATAGATAAGATCTCAATACATATATATATATATATATATATTCAATCATAAGATTAATATATATATAGGTTGTACTTATTGTATCAGTTTAAATATATATATATATATATATATATATATAGGTACATATATATTCAATCACTAAGATTAATAGTAAGTAATAGGTTGTACTTATTGTTTCAGTTTCAAAGTTAATCACTTATTCCTGCTTCACCAGTTTACCACAGAGTGCCTGTTTGATGTTAGTGCATGTAACCTCAAAGATTAAACATTTTTGAGAGCATGAATAAAATCTTAAAAGATGGTTTAAATCAAACTATTGTAGACTGTTTGCTGTATTTCTGTCTCCTGTTGAAACATTTCCCACTGTTTCCTGTTACAGAGCTAACCAGAAAACCTACTTACACTAACCTGTACTTCAGATTTTAAATTGTACATCCATATTGTTTACATTTTATGATTCATACCTATACCATGTTTTAGCTTTGTATGACATTTTGTATTTGCTCCACATGTTTTTGTTTCTTGTATTTACTCTTGCTCACTGTCTCCTGTTACAGAAATAACCAGAACAAATGTTACATAATCTATGTAAAACGTAATTTTGTTAGACAATAGTTTTGTTGTGTGTGTGTGTGGGGGGCATTACAATGTATCACCAAGACAAATATTAACAAGCAATAAAACCTATGAAAATTTTTATTTGAGCAAATAAAGTTTTTATTCAGTAAAGTAAACTACTCTCCTCCGACCACACCACACACACACACACACACACACACACACACACACACACACACACACACACACACACACACACACACACACACACACACACACACACACACTTACAGGAAGTGAAAGTGAAACTTAAGTAAAAGCAGAGTCGGAGCAGAGGAGAAAAGAGACACGTAGGACGGTCGTCTGGTTGAAAACTTTTACTCTTCACTGATTTCTCTTCTAACAACATTACAAGTAAGTAACACCGTCTTGAAAGAAGAAGACTGTGTGCAGACATGACTGCTTCTGCTACCAAAACCTCAACAATCATATTAATGTCAAATTAAACTTCCCTGTATGATCTTGAGCACATGAAACAGAGTTCATTAACGGGTCTGTGTGTTTCTGAGAGGAGGAGACCTCTGCGTATAATTCGCCTCCTTAATATGAACACTGAGAGAATCATAACAGGGAGAAGTTGACTGCAATGAGAGCAATGGTGGTAAAAACAACAACTCCCATGATCCCACACTACGTTACAACGTCACCAAACTCCATCTGTTATTGTTTAATGAGAGAGCCCTAGCAACAGAAAGTTATATAAAGTGAGTTTAAAGAAGTAGAGGCCAAATACAGAGCAGTGTAACATCACTAACATATGAGTTAATGTCTTACAATAAGATGTAAAAAAGTAATGCTGAATATAATTCAGCTCTATAAATGATAATAACAGACAATTAATCAAAATAATTTAATATTATGGCTTTATGAAAAGCTTTGCTCTCAAAACATTTGATAAAGTATGCTTGGGTTAAATTCATATTTTTTTTGAGTAATTAAATTTTGGAGACTCAATTAGTTAGATAAAATGTATAATAACCCAAAGTGTAAAATAATAAACTGCTTTTTTTCTTAAACAATCCCGCAGTAGATAAAAATAAAACAAAGATGTTCTCTTTCTGCATCTACTTATCCAACATCCTTTTAAGAATGAAAGAATATCATATCAAACAGGATTTTACATATTCATATATAAAAAGTATTTCATTACAAAATATTTAGGGAGCAGCTTTTAATTCTCAGTGTAGTTGACTTTTCCTTTCACTGGTTAAAAAATAACAGTTGCTGGTAGGAGGTCATACACTTGGCCATTGTTAGGGTTGTGTGCTCTCTTTAAGCAGGTGACTGTACTCTACCAAAGATTGTTAAGGTTGTTTATGTGGTATGCTCCAAAATATTTGATTTAATTACTTTAATAGTAATTTTTGCAACTGTAATATACGTGATAGTCACGTGGGTGAATGCTTCATATGCATTATGGAGAGATCAGTAAATGACAGCAGCACTCAGGTGGAACGGTTGGCACGGGAGCAGTTGCACCCCATACTGTCTCTTTGGGGTAACTTCCGCCCACATGCCAGATGCAGTCTGGATGATGAACTGAATGCTCCGTGTCTTTATTGCTGCTGCATTCATGCTGTATTTTACAGGTTAGTAGTGGGTGAGAGTCACCTACATTAACTCCTAAAGCTTAGCTTGATCACCACGAGTGTCATTGAGACATACTGATGTTGTTGTGATTATTTTGTTGACTGTAAAAAAACTTTGAAACTCCGCTGGACAGTGAGACGGGAGACATGCGCCACTACAACAATCACCTGTATCGGTGTTTATTTTACCTGCGCGTAGTCTTGCAGGCAGGTCGCTATAGAATGGTGTTTACTTTACACAGTGTGTATTTCAGCGCCGACACACACACACGCTGTAATAAAGTCATGTATTGTTATTGTGCCTTATAAAGACCAGTTATAAGCTAATGTTCAATAGGTTTATATTGAAAATGTTTGTATGTCAAATTGTGTTGAATTTGAATAAGATGCAGTCTGGATGATGAACTGAATGCTCCGTGTCTTTATTGCTGCTGCATTCATGCTGTATTTTACAGACATACTTTGTTGCTGTGGTACCAATCCTGGGACCCGTAACAAATTTTGGGGGCTCGTCCGGGATCTCTCTCCATAAGAATCATCAAGGGGAGCAGATCCAGTGTTATCAGAACCACGAGGCCAAGGCGAGGTGACGTGATTACAGCCGTGACAACAGCTGGTGGGTGTCCACGAGGGGAGATCAGAGTCCAAGGAGGGTCTTCATTCTTCCAAGGGAACTGCACTGCTGTTTCATCACACACATCATGTCCACCGCACGCAAAGAACTCGTATGGAACATCAAAAAGAACTTGTTCAAACTCTCGGACAGCGACGTATACCGGCTGGCAACTGACAATCAAAGTACACCCGATCTGAAGTCCACAGATGAAGAAGGTTGTGTTGATTATATCCTTGACTATATGAACTCTGATACTTTACTCAGTTTTGAGGATGGGGGAATGAGTCAGTTGTTAATGTTGAACGATTTGGTACGTGAGATAATTAATGATCGTAATACAGTTGTCATTGCAAATGGGGTAACTCAGGAACATGAGACACTCACAACTACCTCAGATAACATTGTAGATCAAACTCCATGGTCACATTACGCTACCAGTGATATGTCAAACACCAGACACGATACTGCTACTCCAGCAGCCACAGTCCAGAACATACAGGACACTAACCGTAGCACAGACACCACCAGTCAAAGTGTGGACCAGCTCCAAGTAATGCATAATGAGCTAGGCAAGAGGGTACAATACTACAAAGATATAGCAAATGCAGCACATCACAGTCTAGGTGAGCCCATGCCACACCAACTGCCACGTCATATCCCAGCTACGTTCGATACTGAGAAGATGGTTTCTTTGAAGGACCTCTCCCATCTCCAGCGTAGGGAGTTTAAGATACATGGGGGGCAGATTGGGGACCAAAGCTCTGACATCACATATAGCAGTATCTGTAAGCAGATAGACGAGGGAGTCAGGGAGGGTTTCACAGGGACAGAAGTGATCCGAGCTGTGCTGAGGATAGTTAAACCAGGTGCCTTCAAAGACATGCTCACCCATAAAGATGACATCACAATCGGTGAACTCAAGGGCTTCCTCAGGCCTCATCTTGGTGAGAAGGCCAGTACGGAACTGTTCCAGGAACTAATGTGTGCAAAACAAAGTCAACAAGAACCGCCTCAACAGTTTCTGTATCGTTTGCATGATCGCATGATTGGACTCAAACAGAAAATCTATGCACATAACCCACCCAAAGTCTGTACCTGTCCAAGTGCTTGGTCAAACACACTGCCCTCTTACATCCATTCCCAGAAAAAATCCTCCCTCCACCCCAGGCCAACCCTCTCTCATCTGTACTAACTGTCTACACCAGGGCTTAGAGAACTGTAACCACTGTTTTGTATGTGGGGACCCAGGACATCGGGCTGTTGGCTGCTTAAAAAGAGCCAGGCAGCAGGGAAACGAGAACCGACCTCTGTTGAGGGACAACCAGAGGCCGTTCCAGAATTCCAGTCCCACCCAATAACCCCCATGTGTAAGCAGCGTTACTCAAAACGCCAAAGATGTGACAAGAGAGCTGGTGACACTTTCCCCCAAGAAACACCAGAAACCCCTGACATGACCATACGCACAGCACCACTGATAGGCAGAAAAAGTTTGCTCAAATGTTTTATCAGTGGCTATGCAGCTACAGTGTTGTTTGATTCTGGCTCACAAGTAAGCATCATTGACAGGTCGTGGAGAGAGACATTTATCCCCAACTACCCAGCACGACCACTAGAAGAGCTCCTTGACCAAGGGGAAAGCCTTAATGTATATGCTGCCAGTGGACAGTCAATTCCATATGACGGATGGGTGGAGCTTACAGTCAACCTCACTGGAAACGACAACCCAAACCTTGCAATTCAGGTCCCCTTCCTGGTCAGCCAGCTCAGTCTCCCCCAGCCTTTATTAGGAGCTAATGTTCTCCAGGAAATAATAAATGGACAAGAGTCTTCGACTGATGCACACGCCACTATTATAGGTCTCCTTCGAAGAGCCCTTGGAGTGGAAGAAGAACAAGCCGAAGCGATGGTTAATTTCATTCAGGCCCAAAAGACACCAGACCACAGTTTGGCAACAATCAGAGTAGGCAGGGAAGATGTGACTATCCCAGCTGGAAAAACATTACGTGTACGGTGCAGAGTACCACCTAGCTTCAACGCCTCTGACTCTGTTGTCCTATATGAATCCCCAGAAGAAAGTACTAGCTTAGAACAGCTGAGTGTGGGGGAAGGCCTCTTAGAGATCAGTAAGAATAGGTGGCCTCTTGTTCATGTGCCCATCTCCAATCACACTAAGCATGAAATCACCCTCCCAAAGAGAACTCTGTTGGGCTCCATCGAACATGTAGCTAAAGTTATAGAGATGGGTGAGACAATGACACCACAAGCAGAGACACCACAGGTTACAACAGTAAGGGCCGCTCCCAGGTTTCCCACAAATGAGCCGTGGCGACCACCCGTTGACCTCAGTCATCTTACTCTAGAGCAACAACATCTAGTTGAGGAGATGCTACATGAGGAGGCAGCAGCATTTGCCCAAGACAGCAGTGATATTGGATGCATCCCCTCTCTCCAGATGTCAGTCCGGCTCAGCGATGACATTCCCGTCCAGAAAGCTTATACTTCCATTCCTAAGCCACTTTACAAGGAAGTAAAATAATACATCCAGGAGTTGTTAGTGAAAGGATGGATTGTAAAGTCTAAGTCACCATATGCCGCCCCTATTGTTTGTGTCAGAAAAAAAGATGGATCATTGCGCCTTTGTATTGACTACCGACTGCTTAACAAAAAGACTGTGCCAGACAGACATCCCCTTCCCCGTATTCAGGACTTGATTGACTCGCTTGGGGGCTATAGCTGGTTTTCCATCTTAGACCAGGGCAAAGCCTACCACCAAGGCTTTATGGCTGAAGGTTCGAGACATCTCACTGCCTTCAGGACCCCTTGGGGTTTATACGAATGGGTCAGAATACCGTTCGGGTTGTCAAATGCACCAGCAGCCTTCCAAAGAAGCATGGAGGAAATGCTTGAGACGCTGAGGGATGAGTGTTGCATCCCTTATCTCGATGATGTCCTCTGCTTCTCGAGGTCATTCGAAGAGCATGTTGAGGTGCTGCGCCGTGTACTCCAAGCCCTACAGTGCCACGGGGTTAAGTTGAGGCCAGAAAAGTGTGAGTTATTCCGCAACGAGGTCAGGTATGTTGGTAGGCTGGTGTCTGCAAATGGAGTGAGAGTGGATCCAAAAGATGTTGAGGCAGTTCAAGCATTGAAGGAGAAAACTCCAAGGACAGTAGGAGATGTTCGGAGGCTGCTAGGTTACCTTAGCTATTACCGAGCATACGTACAAGACTTCTCACGTATAGCAAGACCACTATATGAGCTGCTCCAGGTAAAGCCCAATTCGCCACAACCCAAGCCTGTCAGGGGGAAAACAAAGGGCCCTCAACTGCTTTCACGTAGCCCAGTGGAATGGAATAATCAACACCAGCAGATTCTTGAGCGCCTCATAAACATTCTAACAAACCCACCAGTGCTAGGGTACCCAGACTTCAACCAACCCTTTATACTTCACACCGATGCCTCTCAACAAGGTCCTGGGAGCAATCCTCTACCAGAACCAGGACGGGAAGATGAGGGTGATTGGTTATGGGTCTCGCACGTTGACACCAGCAGAGCAGTTACCATCTCCACAGTGGTAAGCTTGAGTTCTTAGCCTTAAAGTGGGCAGTTTGTGATAAATTTAGGGACTACCTGTTTTATGCCCCTCACTTCACTATTTTCACCGATAACAATCCCTTGACTTACGTAATGAGCACGGCTAAGCTTAATGCAGTAGGACATCGCTGGGTTGGTCAGCTTTCAGACTTTCACTTTGAAATAAGATACAAGCCAGGCAAACTGAATATTGATGCAGATACCCTTTCTCGTTGTCCCCATGATATCAATGCCTACATGAGTCAGTGTTCAGAGGGATTGTCAGAGGAGGCAGTGTGCGCCACCTGGGAGGGTGCTAGAACAGCCCAGCAGGGGGAAGTAGCATGGGTAGCCAGCCTTAACATCACCTCTCAACAACAGACACACACAGAACCTTTCCCTGTAATTGACCATAATGAACTGGTAGACGAGCAGCGAAAATATCCTGTCATTGGGAAAATGTATGAGTTAAAAGAGAATGACACACAGAACTGACTGACGACAGACGCAGGTCTTTGGACAAACACACAAGAAAACTCTCAAGAGAGTGGAGCAGGCTGTATATAGAAAATGGCCTCCTATACAGGAAAAGACTTGGTCGCAAACAGCTAGTCTTGCCAGCCACCTATAGACAGACAGCCCTCACGCACTTGCACGACAACATGGGACATGTTGGTGTCGAGAGAGTTCTTAGTCTTGCAAGAGAGCGTTTTTATTGGCCTTTTATGAGTAAGGACATTGAAGAGTACATCACCAGGAAGTGTCAGTGTATAAAGCGGAAAAAGCCAGCTTTAAATGACAGAGCACCTATGGGAAGTGTAACATCCAACTCGCCTCTTGAGCTCGTCTGTATAGACTTTCTTCACCTTGAGACCAGCCGGGGTGGATACGAGTATATCCTGGTGGTAGTTGATCACTTTACTAGGTTTGCCCAAGCATACCCCACCAGAAACAAGGCCGGCAAAACTGCTGCTGACAAGATTTTTAATGACTTCGTCCCTCGGTTTGGATACCCTTCTAAACTGCACCATGATCAGGGCCGGGAGTTTGAAAATGAACTGTTCAGAGCTCTCAGACAATTGTCCGGTGTGAACCATTCCAGGACCTCCCCTTATCATCCACAAGGCAACCCTGCAGAGAGGTTCAACAGAACTCTGTTGCAAATGCTTAGAACCCTAGGGGAGAAAGAGAAAGAGAGCTGGAAGGATCACCTGCCACATGTTATTCATGCATATAATTGTACCAAGCACGAGTCGACAGGCTACTCGCCATATTTTCTGTTATATGGTCACCATCCACGTCTTCCTGTTGACCTTCTCTTCGGGTTGGTGGCAGAGGAAGAAACAAAAACACCAACAGGGTACGCAGAAAAATGGGCAGAGAAAATGGTCGAGGCATACAGGATAGCGAGCACAAACAGCCAGCAGTCAAGTGCTAAAGGCAAACATTATTATGATAGAAGGAACAGAGGTGTGACTCTTCAGCCAGGTGACCGGGTCCTTGTTCGCAATGTTTCCCAAAGAGGAGGTCCATGCAAACTGAAGTCCTATTGGGAAAAGACAATCTACATCGTCAGAGAACAGCTTGGTGATAACCCAGTCTATAAAGTGAGTCCTGAGACAGGGGGCCGGCCCATCCGCACTCTCCACCGAAACTTGTTGCTTCAAGTAAATGACTTGCCTGTAGAGCAACCAACCTCTGTCGCACCTGCAAAGTCGCAAAGGAGAAAGGGAACCTCAAAACCCTTGAGAACAAGTGAACAGACGCAGAACCATGACACAACAGACTCAGATGACGAAGAGGAAAGACCACGGTATTGGCTACGGATGCCAAGGGAAGTATTAAGAGTTGGAAATGACATACCGAACCAAAGAGTCAGCTGTGAGACCCAAAACCACCCTGAGCAGATCGGAGCTTACCTGGAGGAACCTGTTCTCGATGAGCCTGCATCTGAAAGGGGAAGTGTCGTTGAGGAGGCACAAGGACAATATGACAGAGGGCCATGCACTGAGGAACACCAGCCTTACAATGAGCAGGAGCAGTCTCAGGCTTATGACTCAAACATAGAGGTCCAAGGGGCTCAGCCTACATTGAGGAGGTCTACTAGAGACAGACGCCCTGGCCAGATGTTCACTTACACCTCCCTGGGTCAACCAACTTACCAGCCACGTGTCACTGTGAATGCAATAGGGACTCAGCCCATAGTTTACACTCACCAGTATCCACAGTCTTACTTTCCATTTCATTCCACATCTATCATTCATCCTACATACTTGCCAATCATCTATCCTATCCACTGTTATTGAATGATTGATAGACACTGTACATTTACATATGTTTATCATTACTAATGTGACTTCAGATTTTGAGTAATTATAAGCTTTGTATTTGATGTTTCGAATGTTATTGTGAGTTATTGAAAACTGTGTTACTAATAGCAAGTGTCGGGAGCCACTTTTTGTTTGTGGGGGAGTGTGTGGTATGCTCCAAAATATTTGATTTAATTACTTTAATAGTAATTTCTGCAACTGTAATATACATGATAGTCACGTGGGTGAATGCTTCATATGCATTATGGAGAGATCAGTAAATGACAGCAGCACTCAGGTGGAACGGTTGGCACGGGAGCAGTTGCACCCCGTACTGTCTCTTTGGGGGTAACTTCCGCCCACATGCCAGATGCAGTCTGGATGATGAACTGAATGCTCCGTGTCTTTATTGCTGCTGCATTCATGCTGTATTTTACAGACATACTTTGTTGCTGTGGTACCAATCCTGGGACCCGTAACATTTACATGAGTTGCATTAGTTCAGTTAAACTTAACTTAATATCATATCAATAATGTTAACTGATCAATGTAATAGTTTTGAATCAGGACCTCCAATATTTGGAGTAGCTTGTGAAAAACGACGAGCGCCAAATTGTGTCAGATAAAGTGTTTATTTGAATGTGTCACATACACATTTATTAAAAATGTAGGTAAATGTATGTATCGGATCAGACTCTGTAACAGATTCCAATATAAAAGGACATAAAAAAAATGATTTCTGACCAACAAGTTTTTTTTGTATTTGAGCTCATGTGTATTTTCTTGTATATGAAAACAACCAAAAGACAGATGTACAGTATTATTGATGGACATTATTCTCTTTCAGTGTCAAACGAAAGGAGAATTGTCATCCTGGGAAAAACTGGAAGTGGGAAAAGCAGCCTGGTTAACACCATATTTGGAGATGAACTGTTCAAGACCGGCAGCACTGCCAACTCTGAAACTAGTAAATGTGGAGCCATAACAAAATCTGTCAATGGAAGAAACATCACTTTGATCGACACTCCTGGTTTCTTCGACACAGATCGATCTGAGGAGGAGCTGAAGTCTGAAATAGTGAGGTGTATCACAGAGTGCGCTCCTGGGCCTCATGCTTTTCTCATTGTGCTTAAAGTGGAGAGATTCACAGAGCATGAGCAGGCTGTCATCACTAAAATAAACCAATACTTTCCTGAAGAAGTTCTCAAGTTTGCGACAGTTCTCTTTACTCATGGTGACCTGCTCCCTGAAGGACGGACCATTGAGGACTTTGTCCGTGGTAATGAACTCCTGAGTGATCTGGTGAAGAAGTGCGGAGGCCGCTGCCATGTCGTTGATAATAAATACTGGAAGAACAACCAGCAGGATGAATACAGGAACAACCAGTTCCAAGTGAAGGAGCTACTCAAAACAATAGATAAAATGATTGAGGCAAACAAAGGAAGCCGGTACACCCGTGAGAAACAACAACCTCATGGGGGTTTGCTCATAGCAATGGCAGGTCTGACAG